>NC_133134.1:37911949-38214979 GCF_048418815.1 Hemitrygon akajei | reverse complement strand
AAATTTTTCCTCAGTGCAAAAGGGCTTGATTCCTATAAATTCCTTGTTCTGCTGCAGGGGTTTCCAATCTATTTCCATGCCATGGAGTCCTATTATTTACCAAGAGGTCCATGGGCCCCAGGTTGGGAACCCCCCCATTCTAAAGTAAGGGGCTCTGACATAAATAGGTTCTCCCTCTCTCTGAAGGGAGCTGAGGCTTTATTTATTAAATAATGACACTGATTTAGCAATGTGCTGTCAATGCATGCGAAGCTGATTTACATGTACATGGGAACAGACACAAAGGCCAATGTAAATACATTTGTATTGAGTTTATATGCAGTTAGTTAAGCTTTTCCACCTTGTAGGATTGCAGGGAATAATGCTCCCTCCGCCACCACCCCTCCCCCCCCCCCCCGCATCAAAAGTGGAGTAGTGGTTAGCACAATGTCTAACAGTTCGGAGGACATGGGTTCAATTCCTGCCACTGCCTGTAAGGAGTTTGCACATTCTCCCCGTGATTTCTCCTGGTGCTCTGGTTTCCTCCCACAGTCCAAAGGCACACTGATTGGTAGATTAATAGGTCACTGTCCCGAGTTTAGGCCAGGATTAAATTGGAGGACTGCTGGGCACCGAGACTCGAAGGGCCGGAAGGGCCTATTCCGCACTGTATCTCCAATAAAGAAAAATAAATAAACAGTTATCAGCCTTAGAGCCTCCTTTAAATGACTTCCCTTTTACCAGGATGAAAGCAATTGCCTTAGCACCTGTCTTGGTGCTCTGTTTATTCCCTTTTGATGAAGTGGCCAATTCTAGTGTTCTATACCACAATAAGGATGCATTGTCCATCGCTGCAAGGGCAGTTACTCATTGCTTTACACAATTTCATAACTTCATGTGGGAATTTCAAACTTCAACAAATGCTTTATATAGCTGAAAACCTCTGAATTTAAAAAGGCTGGTATTCCAAATGAACAAAATTGGAAGACCGTAAGACTCAGGAGCAGGACCAGGTCCTTCAGTCTATCAAGTCTGCTCTGCTGTTTGATCCGGGCTGATTTATTTTCCCTCTCAGCCCCATCCTTCTGCCTTATCCCGAGAACCTTCGATGGCTTACTAATGAAAAGCCTATCAACCTCTGTTTTAATATACCCAGTGACTTGGCCTCCAAAGCCACCTGAAGCACAAAATTCCACAGATTCACCACCCTCTGGTTGAAGAAGATCCTCCTCATCTCTTTTCTAAAGGGATGTCTTATTCTGAGGGTATGCCTTCTGGTCCCAGACTCTCCCACCACAGCATCCTCTCCACATCTGCTCTACTAAGCCTTTCTATATTTGGTAGGGTTCAATGAGATCCCATCATTTTTCTAGGCTTCAGAGTGTAGATGCCCAGAGTCATCAAATGTGCCTCGCATATTAACCATTTCATTGCCAGGATCTTTTTGGTAAATGTCCTCTGGACCCTCTCCAATGCCAGCACATCCCTTCTTAGATATGGAACACATGAACACCAGAATGAATGTTCTAGGTAATTCATAACCTATCCAGTAAAACACTGTTGCTTCCTAATTTTCTTGCCTCCTACGTGGGGTTGACTGTAGTGCCATTTTGGGACAGTGCTTTCTTTGTGGTAACATTTTGGAACCACCGCACTGGCTTGCAGATTTTGATGTAAATTTGACTTATTAGCTAGACTAAGAAACTTTGCATCTGATATTGCTGTATTCATTGTTTTAATAAACTGACAACGTCTAGATCACTAAATCAGTGATCAGTACTTCCACACAATACTCTGGTTTAAACCTAAAAGGCATTCCCAGTTGCATTCAACTTTGAAATACAGTTCTACTACTGACACTGGACCTGAATTTCAGAGGCTGAGTATTACAACTCTGTTACTATGTAGCCTGCCTGATACCATACCCAGCTATAAATTCCTGCTGACTTTATAGAGTTCTAATACAAGATTGGTGCATCTGGCTACAGGAGGCAGTGACTAACAGCAGGGCCGAAGAAGGTTTTCATTCCATCTTGTAGAAAGTACAGGCAGACCCATCGTGGAAAACTTTTCCCAACTTCCAAACGTGCTTTGTCTCCAGCAACCACAAATGAATGTCCTCGCATGTACTGATCACGCCACGTACCAAACAGAACCTACAATGAACAGACCCCAATTTGCCTTGCAATGTTCAGAATCAGGTTTAATATCTCTGGCATATATTGTGAGATTTGTTGTCTTTGCGGCAGTCATTCAATGCAATACACAGTAATAGGAAAAACGTGTGAATTATAGTAAGTATATAGATATAAAATAGTTAATTAAGTTGTGCAAAAATAGAAATAAAAAAAGTAGTGAGGTAGTGATCATGGGTTCAATGTCCATTCAGAAATCAGATGGCAGACGGGAAGAAGCTGTTCCTGACTCATTGAGTGTGAGCCTTCAGGCTCCTGTACCTCCTTCCTAATGGTAGCAAGGACAAGAGGGCATGTCCAAGGTGATGGGGGTCCTTAATGATGACTGCCTGCTTTTTGAGGTGTCACTCCTTAAAGATATTCTGGATACGACGGAGGCTAGTGCCTATGATAGAGCTAAGTATATTTCGAGAGCTTATTTCGGTCCTGTGCAGCAGACGCCCCCTCCCCCCCCATCATTCCATATGGTGATGCAGCCAGTTAGAATGTTCTCCATGATTCATTTGTAGAAATCAGTGGAAATCATCAATGTTTGATGTTGGGTACCTCAGACTCACAGGAAGCACATTGTACTCAGCCTCTCAACTTAATTCTGTTGAGGGTGGCTTTATATTACTGACCAGGAATCAGTTTCCAGGTCACCCGTATTTGTCCTGTTCTTACTGACACAGACATGTACCAGATACACTTTTGCACAAATCAGGCTCCAACTCTCTCCCGTCAGGATTGAAGAACCTACATCTCTTCCAGTCCTTTCGCAGGTTCTAAGAAACAGGTTTATGAATCTTTCCCAGCCCACATCTGGGATCAAAAGTTTTACTTCCTGTCTGTATAATCAGAGTTTGGGAGTACGTTCAAAAGGAGATGTGACCAGAACAGTGCACAGTGTTACTGAGGAACCTTTAACGTGTACAATACTCCACAGAATTGTTCTTTATCATATTTGTCTTTCTGATCACCCAACAGGATGGGATGTGTTAAAGTAAAATCCTACTAACAGGCCAAGATCTTTCAACTTCACCCATAAAACCAGCCTTCACTCCAAATGAAATGAATGATTGAAATTATAATGTTCCAAGAATAATTAAGCAAAAATTAATTGAAATATTTGAACTCAGGCTCTGAAAATCTTAGTAATCCTCTTACAAAGTCAAATGTGAAGTAATTGGACTATAACAGTAAATGGCCTTGCAACTCATTTAAATTTTAATAATTTGGCCCAATGGTTTTACTTGATATAATAATACTAATTGAAGATCAAAGGGAATTATAATGCAAAACACTGCCAATTTCTGCTACCCAAAGTGTGCCATACTTGTTAAAGCTTATCAGTGTCTGGAAGTGTTGGCTCAGCACTTGGCCCCCTGTGTCATGTGTTTTCATTGATTTCCAGAAATAAATATCAAGTAATGAATACTTTCATAAGTTATGTTCAAAGTGATTGATTTTGCTTACAGTGTTATGCATGAGCAATGTCAAGGTATTGATTGGATATGTATACCTTAACTATGGGACCGTGACAAATTTTTTGATAGTTCAGCACACATATATTTCTCAATCTGCTTAAAGAGGATTTAATAAAAATAAATACACAGTGCAGCTTTTTCCATTGATGTTTATCTGTCGGCATCATTTGTCACTGAATTAGTGCTAATCTTCACTGGCAGTAAAGATGAAAACGGCATCATGAATTGTTGCAGAAATAATTATCAACATCTTCCTACAAGGAAGCTGACAAAAGTACTCACATATATTTTAATTTATCCCAGTGTCCCTTCTCTTTATTTATTCTAAATCTTGTGCTGCAAATTAATTTTGGTTTTTAACTAGCTTCTCAATTAAGATTGTATCTTTCATCTCTTTTAGAAAAATTTCCATCACAGTGCTTGCCATCTTGGAATGAATACTAAGTGTTAAAGTCAATGAGAAAGTTGAGTTAAATAGGCACCTGCTGCTAAACCTCAACTTCAAACAATGAACTTAAGGATAAATGCCAATAGTCTTGAATATACTTTCATTTCTCTCTGAAAATATTTGCCTTGCTTGGCATTTGGTTCCAAGAATAATGGCATTCTTTTTAAAAGAAGTTAAATTCAGTGAAGACACACACTCAACATTTTAGGAACAGCTTTTTCCCTTCTGCCATCAGATTTCTGCACAGACAATGAACCAACTCATGAACACTATTGTCTTTGGCTCGATTTTTGCACTACTTATTTAAGTTCTACATATACAGACGGACACATCTTATTGTAATTTATAGTTTTTTTAATGTATTGCATTATACTACTGCTGCAAAACAACAAATTTCACAACATATGTCGGTGATATTACACCACATTTTCATTCTGACTTGACTGGGGAGGAGTGTTATTGCACACGCTAGAAAAGAAAAGAAAAGAATTCGTAAAGGAAATTTTTACAAAGGATTTAACCATGAGTTACTTTAACATTGTGGAATCCTGTTGAAACCGAAGAAAGTGTGCAAACATCAAGTGTCATAAACACTGATGAAATCTGTTTTTAAATGCAATGATTAAAGAAAGAATATTGACAAGCAGAATACTAGTTAATGTGTCATCCATAATTTGCAACCTCTGCAGATTTCCACTGAAAGTTTGGTCTGATTTATGCACTGGAGTTAAAGATTTCATTCTAAAGAAGACAGGTTACTTCCGTGGGTTTCAAAAAACGATTCCCAATTTATCTCCTGATGCTGGAGGCAAATTCTTGGGATATATATTGTCTCTAGAAAATGTTAATTTGATACTTTATATGGTTGATTTTCTGGGATGTTGTAACAATTTCACATTTTAAAAATGCTTATGTAGCTTGTCTTTGATTTTGCAAATCATGCATTTTTTATTTTCTTTATAATAAGGTATAAAAAATTAATTTAAAGGGAGAGGAGCCGAATGTTGAAACATACACTACAGCGTTTTCAAACAGTATGAAAAATCATTTTACTCCGTCCGTACAAATGATCTATTATACTCACATTGTCCTGCTATGATACGGTAAAATTCTAAATGTTCAAATTTCAATATATACTTTGATCTTTATCAAAGTACATACATGTCACCAATTTCTTCTGGGAAAGGCTGAATGCATTAGTTTTGTGTACTATTTTAGAGGCATCGAAATGTACAGCACAAAAACAGGCCCTTTGGCGCATCTAGATTGTACCAAGCCATTAAAATTGCCTCCTCCCATCAACCTGCACCAGGACTTTATCCCTCCATACTCCTACCATCCACGTGCCTATTTAACCTCTTAAATGTTGAAATTGAGCTTGCATGCACCGGGAGCTCGTTCCACACTCTCACGACCATCTAAGTGAAGAAGTTTCCTCTGATGTTCTCCTTAAACTTTTCACCTTTCACCCTTAACCCATGGCCTCTGGTTGTCGTCCCAACCAACCTCAGTACAAAAAGCCTGCTTGTATTTATCAAATCTATACACCTCATAATTTTTATACTTTTATAAAATTTCCTCTCAATCTTCTATATTCTAATGAATAACCTATTTAATCTTTTTTTAAATATATAACTCAAACCCTCCATACCTGGCAACACCCAATAAATTTTCTCTGTACTCTTTCAACCTTATTTATATCTTTCCTGTAGGTAGGTGACCAAGACTGCACACAATACTCCAAATCACCAATGTCTTCTACAACTTCAACATAACATCCCACCTCCTGTATTCAGTACATTAATTTATGAAGACCAAAGTGCCAAAGGCTTTCTTTGTGACACCACTTTCAACGAATTATGGACCCGTGTTCCCAGATCCTTTTGTTCTACCACACTCATCAGCGTCCTATTGTTCAGTGTGTAAGACCTATTCTACTCTACCTTGTACCTGTCTGCATTAAGTTCCACCTGTCATTTTCAGTCCACTTCTCCAGCTGGTCCAGATCCCACTGCAAGCCATGATAGTATTCCTTGCTGTCCATTCCACCCCTAATTTTGGTATCATCCCACAAGTTTGCTGACCCAGATAATCACATGATGATCCAGATCATTGGTACAGATGATAAATAGCAATGAAGTAGTGCCAATCCCTGCGGCACAACAGACCGCCAGTCCGAGAGACAACCCTCTACTACCACTCTCTGGCTTCTCCCACAAAGCCAATTTACTACCTCATCCTGAGTTCTGAGCAACTGAACCTTCCTGAGCAGCTTCCCATGTGGGACTTTGTCAAATGTCTTCCTGCAGACAACATCCACTGCTTGCCTTCATTAACTTTAGACCATAAGACACAGGAGCAGAATTAGACCATTCAGCCCATCGAGTCTGCTCCACCACTCCATCATGGTTGATACTGGATCCCACTCAACCCCATACACCTGCCTTCTTACCATATACTTTGATGCCCTGGCCCATCAGGAAACTATCAACTTCTACTTTAAGTATAGCACAGACTTGGCCTCCACCACTGTCTGTGGCATAGCATTCCACTGATTCACTACTCTCTGGCTAAAAAAATTCCTCTTACCTCTGTTCTAAAAGGTCGCCTCTAAATTTTGAGGCTGTGCCTTCTAGTTCTGGATACCTCCACCATAGGAAATATCTACTCCACATCTACCTTACCTCATCCTTTCAACATTCGGTTGGTTTCAGTGTGAGATCCCTGTGCATTTTTCTAAATTCCAGTGAGTTCAGGCCCAAAGCTGCCAAGTGCTCCTCATATGTTAACCCCTTCATTCCCAGAATCATCCTCATGAACCTCCTCTGGACTCTCTCCAATGACAACACACCCTGTCTGAGTTATGGGGCCCAAAATTGTTGACAATACTCCAAGTGCGGTTTGACTACTGTCTTATAAAGCCTCAGCATTATCTCCTTGCTTTTATATTCTATTCCCCTTGAAATAAATGTCAACGTTGCACTTGCCTTCTTTACCACAGACTCAACCTGTAAATTAACCTTCTCCCTATTTAGATAATAGCCGGCACTATTTTTCCTTTTACCAAAACACATTATCATACATTTCCCAACATTGTATTCTATCTGCCACTTCACCGCCCATTCCTCCAATTTGTCTAAGTCCTGCATTGCTTCCTCGGCATTACCTACCTCTCCACCTATCTTTGTATCATCTGCAAACTTTGCCACAAAGCCGTCGATTCCATTATCCAAATCACTGAGAAACAATGTGAAAAGTAGCGGTCCCAATACTGCCCCTGAGGAACACCACTAGTCACCAGCAGCCAACCAGAAAACACCCTGTTTATTCCCACTCGCTGCCTCCTGCTTGTCAGCCATTCCTCTATCCGTGTCAATATCTTTTATCTTGTTAGGCAACCTCACGTGTGGCACCTTATCAAATGCCTTCTGAAAATCTAAGTAAATAACATCCACTGTCTCTCCTTTGACCAACCTTCCTGGTAATATTTTCAAAAAACTCTGTAACATTGGTTAGTCATGATTTTCCATGCACAAAGCCATGCAGACTATCCTTAATAAGTCCATGTTTATCCAATTACTTTTATATTCCGTCTCTCAGAATATTTTCCAATAACTTTACCACTGGCCTATAATTTCCTGGTTTATTTTTACAGCAGGACAGCATTAGCTATCCACCAATTTTCTGGTACCTCACCTGTCGCTAAGGATGATTTAAGTATCTCTGCTAGGGCTCCTGTAATTTCTGTGCGTGCCTCCTGCAGGGTCTGAGGGAGCACCTTGTCAAGCCCTGAGGATTTATCCACCCTAATTTACCTTAGCCCCTTTAAGACTGTCACACAGTTTGCTGTGTCCTGCACCTTGGGGGTAACTCCCTCTCTACATGTCCTATCTATCGCCCCACTCAGCCTCCCTGATGATCCGGAGCTTATCCTTAACACGGAGTGTTAGAAGCTGCAGCTGGATGCACTTCTCACAGGTATAGTCACCAGGGACACTGGAGGTCTCCCTGCTTTTCCACATCCCGCAAGAGGAGCATTCCACTATCCTGCCTGGCACCTCCTCTGTTCTAACTGAGTAAATATAAAGCAAGAACATTAACCTGCTGCAGGGGGAGCTCTAGCAACAGCTTTTATTTGCCTCCTCTGACTGATGCCTCTCCTTGCTGTTGCCTCGAGGAACTGAAGCCTCGAAATCTCCACTCTAACTCTGTCCGTCCCAACAACGGCCACTCCGCTTGCTTCTGCCTTTCTTTAATTTATTCTTGTCAATCAATCCCAAACGCCGACTAGAGCACTGCTCTAAGCTTCAAACTGCTGCAAGTTGCTGTCTTTTCAACTCAATAGAGGCAAACCTGAGTGAGCCAAGTCTTCACAGGCTTCCAATCTCTCAGATTGGGATTTCATGAGATTATTTCATTGCCAAGATCTTAAATAATGTCGGTAGTTTCTTTCACTATATGAATGTGGACCCCAAATGAGTAGGAGCCAAGTGTGTGGGGGAGAAAAAAGGATCTGATTAATCAGCAATATCACAGGATCATTAGGGAACAATTTGTGAGGTATTGTTCTGCCAATCCATTTAGGCTCCTGCTGGCTTTTATTGAAATGTCATTGTCTTAAATAGCTAATATTTTAAAATAATTTTCTATGTTAGGTATATATAGTTTTTCAAATGATCCATTTTACATACTGTATAGATTTATACGGTGATTAGCAAGATTTTTTTTAGAATTCTAAAATGTCGGCATCACTGGCATTGCTGACAAATATTGCTCAATTTCAACAGTGTAGGTCATGGTAGGCTGGCTTCTGGAACTGGCTGTAGTTTCTATTATAACCCTACTGGGCAGGGAATTTTAGGATTTTAATCCAATGACAGGGAAAAAGTTGAATGTTGTTTGACTTGATGGAAAACTTGATGTTACTGTGAATACCTGTTATTGTCAATTGCTCCCCAACCCCTCTCCCAGCGTTTCAACTATTGTGCTAAAGAGCTACTGTATAATTCGGAGCTAACCTTACTTAGACAAGCTATTCATGTGTAGCTAAAGAAAACGCTAGAAAAAAAATGTGATAACTGCAAAGCAATAATTTACAGAATATCACTTGTGCAATCTTACTTCCTTAGAAATTCTAGAGCACTCTAACTAAAATAGGGCAGAACCAGAAAAGACGAGGCATTGCAGACTGGGATTTGCAATGGAAGGCATCAGAGGGTACAGTCTAACCACGTCCTGGCACTGTTGCAAATTGGCGGATATGTTTAGTGTGTTGTGGTTTGGGGTGGGGTGAGGGAAGGAGAGGATCTGGCATTTTTAGTGGAAGAGGGTGGGAAGAATGGATCTGAGAAGGAGATCTGATATTGTAGAGGGTCTATTTTGTTGCAGTTAAGTGGTGGGTGGAAGAGGAGGAATGGGTGGAGTCTTAGGAATGAAGATAGTTATTTTGCTTGCCTTACAGGTATTCGTAGTCAGTGTAAGACCATGTTGTCACTGGAGGGTCTAATGACTAGTACCTGAACATCTCAGCAGATAGAATGTTCCACAGAAATTACTTGAACATTACATCAGAACGTAAGGGTCAGTCAGGAGAGGAAGAATCTGCACAAAGTTTCTGTCTGCTGTGATTCAACTGGCAATTGTTACAAAGAGGATTTAATCTGGATTAAACATTTATTTTTTTCTTTTGCAGTCTGCTGCAAGGAACAGCAGTATGATATCCAATTTTTATTCATAAATCTTGTTTTCAGCTGAAGGGGTCTATTTGTGCATAATATGCCTGGTATGGGAACTGTACTTCCCTCAATCACAGGACTCTGCAGAGAGTGGTGCGGACAGCCCAGCGCATCTGTAGATGTGAACTTCCCACTACTCAGGACATTGACAAAGACAGGTGTGTAAAAAGGGCCCGAAGGATCATTGGAGACCTGAGTCACCCCAACCACAAACTGTTCCAGCTGCTACCATCTAGGAAATGGTACCACAGCATAAAAGTCAGGACCAACAGGTTCCTGGACAGCTTCTTCCACTAGGCCATCAGACTGATTAATTCACACTGATACAACTGTATTTCTATGTTATGTTGACTATCTTGTTGTACATAATATTTATTATAAATTACTATAATTGTACATTGCTCACTTAGATGGAGACGTAACATAAAGATTTTTATTCCTCATGTATATGAAAGAAGTAAGTAATAGAGCCAATTCAGTTCAATTCATATATTTAAATGTTAACACCGTCTCTCAACTTTAACAACCATCTCTGAAAATTTGGTGGATGATCCACAGTAAGTGATTATCCTCTTTTTTAATTGCTTTTCCATGGATCTTAGATCATATGACAATAATTCATAGGGGCAGAATTAGGCCATTCAGCCCATTGACCCTGCTGATTTACTACCCCACTCAACCCCATTCTCCTGCCGCCTTCCCATCACCTCTGACAGCCTTACTACTCAAGAACCTATCAACTTCCACTTTAAATATACACAATGTCTTGGCCTCCATAGCCATTCTGTAGCAATGAATTCCACCAATTCATCACTCTCTGGCTAAAGAAATTGCTCCTCATCGATGTTCGAATGGGACATCCTTCTATTCTGAGGCCTCTGATCCTAGATTCTCCCACTATAGTAAACATCCTCTCTACATCCACTCTATCTAGGCCTTTCCATATTTGATAAGTTTGAATAAGATCCCCCTCCCCAGATCAAAAGCCCATAAAACTGCTTCATCTTGTTATCTTTGATAATATATGGATTTTAAATATTTGACCACCATGGCAAATAAACTTTTCCATTTTGCCTAATTGGAATTGAGAACCTTATCAATAATACATTATTATACCAAAGTACCTAAGAGACTCCTGGATAGGTACATGGAGCTTAGAAAAATAGAAGGGTATGGGTAACCCTAGGCAATCTCTAAGTTAAGGACATGTTCAGCACAGCTTTGCAGGCCGAAAGGCCTGTATTGTGCTGTAGGTTTTCTATGTTTCTAAATTCACATTGTTATCAATCATGTCTATATTGGGATTATATTCCTTAACTAGATAAGGAACAATGATTATTTTTATCTCCAGCAAAATTACATTATTTGTCTGATTATATTTAGGGAAGTATTTGAAGCTCATGAAATAATTGTTTCTTTTAGAAATTCAGTACTTAGTTTTCAAGAAACTAACAAAAGCTACGCAATTTGATAACATACCTCTAGTTTGTGTAGTCTTCACCACTGCCTCCACCGGCTCCCCCCAGCCCCGACGTGTCTTCGCAGATACACGAAAAACATACCATGATTCAACGTTCAGATTGGTTGCCCAGTATTGGCGGGCATTGGAACTGACTTCTATGTTGATGAATTTACTTGGCTCACTTGCCAAATGGTAAGCTATTCTGTAACCTGCAAAAGCCAAAAAAGAAATCAAAATTGCAGATCAATAAGTCTAACATATTGAGCAGAATGACTGTGTGAAATGAATACCAAGATAAATCACAGTAGAAATTTATCATTATACAACCCAGATCCAAGTTGTAAATTCATACTATTGTTACAGTTTAATGAAATGTATTTGTAAAACAATACAAATTTCACGTCACATGCCAGTGATAATAAACCTGATTCTGATTCTAAATTACATATTTAGAGCATCCTAACAGTTTAATACAGATTATCACATTATAACATGAACATCAGATGTTCATTTGCATTACCCCAATTTTCTCTTCATACTGAGGCACCAACCAACTTTAAGTACATTCTCTAAACAGGATCTTATTGCAATGTGAACCCAAAACAGAGCAATATTAGGCTATCAGTCTCTAGTGTTTTGCCCCTTCAGATGTGTTATACTTCGGCTAGATGGCAGAAATCTTAGTTGCCTATTCCTGTCTTAATCTCAGATATGAAGGTCAATTGTAACATCCTTATTGTACCCCTGACTGTGATTGTTTGTCAAGGCACAGACTACAAACAAAACTGAACACTTGTAAATTCTGACTCAGCTTCATGTTGTCTAGTGCACTCACCATTTGATCCACAGACACAACTGTGATGAAGTGCACGAGTTGATGCACCAATTCAGTTATAAAATTTCTTACATGTATGATGTGACAGAGAAAATTCTTTGTTCAAGAATTCCATGTATTCTCAATGGGTCAGGGGCATAATGACAAATGGTGATACTTTAAATATATCAGAACAAAATGGACCAGTGTTATAAAGACGGCATAGCGGAGATGAAGCAACAGAGTGGGCCAGATACAAAATAGTTTGATAAAGGCAGATCAGTTATGCAGGGACTGTCAGCAGAGATTTCTCACTGTGAAGTGGGTGAAAGCTGACATTTCCCTGTAAAGTAAATGTGCACAGTTGCAATATGTTTAGCATGTCCTGTACATGCTGAAGTAAGGCTGTATATGAAGTAGATTCATTGAGCAATTTTGGGTACTTCTCCTATATCTACCTATTTGGTCCCAGGATATTTTTGCCCATCATGCCTAATGTGATGCTGAAATATCTGATTTATTTCTTTAATCAATTTGTCTAGCAGCAGCTGACTCAAGTACTCTTAATGTAAATTTAAATCAAGAAGACAGTACTCCTAATATTGAGGGATTGCTTTTTGAACAGATAATATACGAGGGTTTGCTTTCTGTACAGATAATACACATCAGAGCTGTTCCACAACTGTAAAAGTGCTGCAGAGGAATGTTCTTGCAATTGTCAATTACACAAGTAGAGGTGAAACTGCTTATAGTCTTTACTGAGTTATTTCTGCAACTTATATTTTGCTTTATATTGTTCCTTTTGTTGTGTTCAGCTAGATTCTTTTTTTAGAAATCAGTCTGATACGCCTTAATGATAGACTTCAAAGCTCGGAAAAAAAACTATATCTTAGCAAAGAGCAATGTACAAAATCCCCTTTGTTGCAGCATGAGAAAACCTTTTTGCCATTCAAAAAGCACTAAACATTCAGGCAGTTCCAATGCAGAAGACTGAAAACCCTTTGGTACGAACAAGTCATACTTACCTTATTTGCATAAGGTCAAAATTGAGACAAATCTAAAAAAGATTAACACTTAACAATACAATATATTCAAGGGACACATTGTGAGTGAGGACCTATAAAGATTAAAAAAACCTTTGCCTATTCTATCACTGAAGTGGAAGGCAACTTAAACACTGTTTATGGTACACAAAGTTCAAAAATTCAAAGTTCAAGTTGAAAGTGAATTGATTACCTAAGTACATATATATCACCATATACAACCCTGAGATTAATTTTCTTGCAGGCATTCACAGAAAATACAAGAAACACAATAGAATCAATGAAAGACAATCGTCAACAGCATGGACAAACAATCAATGTGCAAAGGACAATGAACTGTGAAAGTTCAAAAAGAAAAAAAGAGAAATCATAATAATGAATAAATAAGCTATAAATATCGACAACATGAGATGAAGGGTCCTTGAAAGTGAGTCCAAAACTGTGATGGGGCAAATGAAGTTATCAACTCTCGCTCAAGAGCCCGATGGTCGAGGGGTAATAATTGTTCCTGAACCTGGTGACGTAGGTCCTGAGGCTCCTGTACTTCTTCTTGATGGCTACAGCGAAAAGGGAGCATGGCCCAGATGGTGCAGGGTGGATGCTGCTTTCCTGCAACAATGTTTCGTGTAGATGTGCTTAATGCTGGGGACAGCTTTCCCTGTGATGACCTGGGCCGTATCCACTACTTTTTGTAGGACTTTCCATTTGAGGGCATTGGTGTTTCCATACCGTCTGTGATGCAGCCAGTCAATATACTCTCCACCACACATCTACACGAAATTTCTCAAAGTTTAGATGGTATACCGAATCTTTGCAAACTTTTAAGAAAGTAGAGGCCCTGCATGTTTTGTTTGTAATGCTACTTACTTGCTGGACCCAGGATAGATGCTCTGAGATGATAACACTAAGGGGTTTAAAGTTCAGATGCAGATTCAGTTTATTGTCATTTAGAAACCACAAATGCAATGCAGTTAAAGAATGAGACAACGTTCCTCCAGAATGATATCACAAAAGCATATGACAAAACAGACTACACCAGAAAATCCACGTAACGTTTGGCAATCCCCAATCCAGAGTCCGGAGAGGCTGCTGCGAATTAATATCGCGTTACCATCTTAGTGTGTTCCCCAGAAAGGAGCTCCAATCCCACCAGACAAAACAAGACCAAAAACTAAAGCTACAAGACCTGCACAAAACCACATAGTTACAACAGTGCAAACAATAGTATAATTGATAAAAAAAACAGACCATGGGCCCAGTAAAAATAGTCCAAAGATGTTAAAAGACTATAAGTTCAAAAGAAACCACCACACAGTTTCCACAAGTCCTTAGGGTCCCCGATCGACTCGTCATCCCACGCAGGCAGCAGAAGGGAATACCCACACTATGGACTTCCACGGCGCCGCCCAACTCAGCCTCGCAGACGCAGCACACACTGAAAGCGACCTGATTACAGCAGACTCCGAGTCCGTCGAACCTCCGAGCCTCCGGCCATCCCCTCCGGCACAGCTTCTCCGAACACCATCCTTTGCTGAGCGTATTAAGATGCCAACGGCCATCGGCACTGCGACCCCGAGGACTGGGGGCCTGTTCTTCCCAGCAGAGACCCGGACCTCACAGAAGTTGGGACTTCCCCAAACAGAACTGGATTACGGGCCTCCGGTTTCCTCCTCCTGACGTCAAAAATCATCTCCTTGCTCTTGCTGACATCGAGTGGGAGGTTGTAGTTGAGGCACCACTCAGCCAGATTCTCAATCTCCCACCTATAAATATGTTGATTTGTCCCCACCTTTGATTTGTTCAACAACAGTGGTGTTGTCAGCAAACGGAGCTGTGCTTAGCTTCACAGTCATAAGCATAACGCAAGTGAAATGTGGGCTAAGCACACAAACTTGTGGTGCACCTGTGCTGATGGAGATTGTGGAGGAAATGCTTGTTGTAAGTCTGAACTGACTGGGGTCTGCAGGTAAAGTAATTGAGGATCCAGTTCCACAAGGAGATATTGAGGCCAAGCTCTTGAAGCTTATTGATTAGTTTTGAAGGGATGATGGCACTGAATGCTGAGCTATAGTCAATGAAAAACATTCTGATATATGCATTTTTGCTGTCCAAATGTTCCAGGGTTGAGTGAAGAGCTAATGATGTGGCATTTGCAGTTGACCAGTTGCGACTGTAGACAAATTGGAGCAGATCCAAGTGGTTTTTAAGGCAGGAGTTGATACATTTCATCTTGAACCTCTCAAAGCACTTCATCGCAGTGGACGTAAGTGCTAATGGTCAGTAGTTACTGAGGCAAATTAGCACGTCCTTCTTAGGCACTGGTATAATTGAAGCCCGCTTGAAGCAGGTGGGTACTTCAGACCGCCAAAACGAGAGGTTAAAGGTATCGGTGAACACTCCAGTCAGTTGATCAGCACAGATCTTTAGTACCTGGCCAGGTACCATGGCTGGGCCAGATGCTATTCGTGGGTTTACCCTCATGAAGGATGTTCTCATGTTGGCCTCAGACACGGAAATCACAGGGTCATCAGGGGCTGAGTCAGTGGTGAGGTAGGCAAATGCAATGTTAACATTCATTTAGAGGACCAGAACATAAAAACAAGGATGTAATGCTGAGGGTTTATAATGCACTGGTGAGGCCTTGTTTGGAGTATTGTGAGCAGTTTTGGGCCTCTTATCTAAGAACGGATGTGCTGACATTGGAGAGGGGTCAATGAAGGTTCACGAGAATGATTCCAGGAATGAAAGGGTTATCATATGAGGAGCATTTGATCACATTGGGCTTGGACTCGTTTGAACTTAAATGAACGAAGGGCAATCTCATTGAAACCTATCGAATGTTGAAAAATCTCGATAGAGTGGATATATAGAGGATGTTTCCTATAGTAAAGGAGTCCAGGATTAGAGGGCACAACCTTAGAATCGAGGGACGTTTATTTAGAATGGAGACAAGGAGGCCACGAAGAGAAAGCAGGAGAACGGGGTTGAGATGGAAACTAGATCAGCCATGAAGAAATGATGGATGGGACTTGATGGTTGGAATGGCCGAATTGTGCTCCTATCTTTTATGGTCTTATGGAAAGTAATCCTGACCTGTGCGCAACTCTGCTAATTACAAACATCTGAAAGAATCTGCTAGCAGATTTGGGGATCTCGAAGTGGATAACCAAATCACCTCTGGAACTTTCAGTGAGAGAGAAGAGCATATGAGATGATAATTAAATCAAAGGGTCAAGAAGGTTCAAAAATTCATTTATTGTCAAAGTATGTATGCAGTACGATTCTCCTTCTCCAGATAGCCATGAAACAGAGAAAACCACAGAAGTCAGTTCAACAGCAAACCAGAAATAGGAAACTCACCCTACCCCCAGAACAAAAATAGAATGGCAACACGATAATCAACCCCCCCATACAAAAAGTGACAAAAACATCGACCCCAAATCCCCCTCCACCCATGCAAAATGCAAAAAGAACATCGACTCCCAAACCCCCTTGCCAATAAATCAGTGCATCACAATGATGGCAGCTCATTTTGATATTATTTAAATCTTTAATTACAAAGGCAACTCATTAAACATGTTATCTGGGTCTATTTGTTAGACATGAATGGAGCCGGATAACATTTGTACAATAAATATATTAACAGTGCAGTACATTTTATAACCACTTAGTGTCACCACAAGACAGTATGTTTGTTCTATTCCTTTTTATTTACCTATTAATTATTTATGTAGCGTACTGTGTTGCTCAAGGCAATTACACGTTGCTTCACCAAAGCATTCATTTTAGCAAGACTCAGTACTTCTGCTGGTCTCTAAATGGAGGCTTGTAAAAAACTGCATTTGCATTATTTGGCAAAGAACAATCCTGCAAATATTTATCTGTTTTCAATTTCTTTAAGCTGGGCGCAGAATGGCAATAGTTCCAATGGCAAAGTTTCTTGCCCATCTTTTCTATATTTCCTTTCAGAACATGTATATGGATAAAGGCTTCAAAGACATAATGCAAGGGGTGATTGAAAAGTTTGTGGCCTAAAGTAGGAGTCAATTTTAGAAAACCTAGCACATTTATTTTTCAACATAGTCCCCTCCTACATTTACACACCTAGTCCAGCGGTCGTGGAGCATACAGATCCCTTCTTTGTAGAAGTTGGTGTCTTGGACCTCCAGAAAGTGGTCCACAGCAGGGGTGATTGATAAGTTCATGGCCTGAGGTAGAAGAAGATGAGTTACACGGCTCTTGTTACATGCACGTGCAGTGCAACTCTTTGAGTGATTATGCAGAAAGTTTGAAGTTAATAACTTTTGTGGCATTTCTGTTTCAAATAATTGAAAATTGCAAGTAAGCACTGTCTGAGAAAATGGACAACATCAGCCTTTGTGCAGTCATCTGCTACCTCGGTCTCAAGGGCTTATCACCCAAGGAGGTCCATGAGGACATGATGGCAACACTAGAGGAAGGTGAAAAATAAATGTGCTAGGTTTTCTAAAATTGACTCCTTCTACCTTAGACCACGAACTTATCAATCACCTCTCGTAAATAGAAACAAAATGTCAGCGAGGAACACTTTAAGAAAGAAACTCTTAGCAATCATAACAATACTTATTCATCAGAAAATTTCACCAGTTTACATATTCTTTTGCCTTACCTAGAATAATACCATTTGGGTTCTCTGGTGTCTGCCAGACTACCCTCACTGAACTTAACTGGACTTCCGGGAATATCAGCTTTATGGGAGGACCTGGAACTGATAACATTAAAGATTGAGTCATAATGAAGTCCTTAATCCTAACATTAAACATAATTCAAATATTTACTTTATTGCCTATTGATTGTACATTTAAAAATAAATCTGTTCTTCAGAGTCTTCATTAAATTTTCAAACCAACATGGACTGTAGTTTACAACCTTAAAAACGATCAATAGCATCACTCGAGGGAATGCAAACACAGAGTAAAGACACATATCATGCAACTTTATTGAAATATACCATAAGTATGATTTCAATTATTTGATTAATGTTCTTGGCTTTAATGATGATTTGTAACAATTATATCTTCTGACAGTACACATTTCACAATTCTACATTTGGAATTCAGTAAATAAATTGCTATTACGTGGTGCATAATTTGAAGGAATACCAAAATGCTGTTCCAAGGATAGTGGGGAAAGAGGCCTGGATGCAGCATTACCCTATATAATGAGCTCCAGATCCTGGCTAATCTATTCAGGGTTGTACTGAGGGGGAAGATAAACTACTAAATCAGTTCTGGCACTGAAATGAACCAAAGTAATCCAATCCAGGCAACATCCAGATGAATCGCCTCTACATTCTCTACAGTGCAACCACAGCTTTCCTATAAAGTGGTGACCAGAATTAAATACAATACTCTAAGTGCAGACAAACTAATGCTCTGTAAAGTGCAACATACCTACTCAACCAGAACTGTGGTCGGCCTTTGACAAAAGCCTTCAGCAGATTACAGAATTATAGCATCATAGAAAACTTATAACACTAAAGGTAGTTGTTCAGCCCAGTATGTCTACGATGGTTGAGAAAGTGTTTCCCAACATAATCCTACCTTCTAGCACTAGGCCTGTCGGTCACAGATCTTTAAGCACACAGTTGAGTACTTGTTGAAATTGATAAGGATTTCAGTCTTATCTTTTTAGCATTGAGTTCAAACCCACATTGCCCTTTGGGTGAATTTTTCTTCTTACATTCTAGCCTGTACTCTTTGCCAAGTATGATGAGTGACAGTGAAGGTGAACGATAGTGGCCAACACAACAGTGCATTCTTTGACATGTGAAGTACTGACTGCATCTTTCAAAAGTGCAAATCTTTCAGTCCTTCAACGTTTGAGTTAATGTTAGGTCTATCCTGTCTTATCTCATCAAACTGCTGTACTTCACAGTAAGATGCTTAAGTACACCACCAATTTCATACAGTTCTATGAGAGAAACATTGACTTCAAATTCAATTGAATAACACAGCTTATTTTTTTCTAGCTCTACATTATTAGACATCAATTTAATTCGAGTAAATCACATTTATTACAGTTTACAGGTTAAAATGTGTCACTTGTGAAATTTGACTCTCAGCTGAGAGCTACGTTTGTGATCCTGACATAACTTTATCATCAGGATTATGGTGTTAACCCTGTACAGTGTGCTTTTCGGAGTACTGAGAGGGAAATTGGACTGCACTGCCCTGGGGAAAGCTGGTCTCGGGCACTCCAAACCCAATATAATCGTAATCACGCAATGTTAAATTTGGTAAGCATTCCAGATCCTGACCACCAGTCTGCTACCTTTCGCTCTGCATGTTATATAGCTGATGCTCCAACCCGTCTGCAGCAGAACTAGACTGTGATCCATACCTCCTCTACAAACGGTAAAATTAAAGCTTTGTCTCCTTACATCAAATGGTGTTTTGTTTTATCCCTACACTCTTCCCACTAAGACCCTCTCCTCAGACAACAAAATGTGACATCCTACTTAGTGTCACCGCCTCTTTTCCAGCAGCTTTGTCCTTACATTTCAAGCCTCTCCTCCCAGCCATGTACCCTCATTCATTAACTGCTTCCTCCGTCATCAGAAACACCGCCACCACATCAGCACCATACCAGTACACTATATCTAGGAACTTACCTTTTATCTAATCATTCAAAATTAATTTAAAAAAACACATACCACTACTTGTTCCAGTAGTTAAACTTAAAAAGAAGTCCTTTCAACATTCTTTCTCAGTGTTAGCATAGTGGTTAGCACAATGCTTTACAGTACAGGCGACCCGGGTTAAATTCCCGCTGCTGCCTGTAAGGAGTTTGCACGTTCTCCCTGTGACCGCGTGGGTTTCCTCCCACAGTCCAAAGACGCATGTTATGTTGAAAGTGTTTAAGATGCTGGTGAGGCCTAATTTGGGGTATTTTGTGCAATTTTGGTCGTTTACCTACAGGAAAGATGTAAAAATGATTGAGAGAATGTAGGCTAAATTTACAAGAATGTTACTGGGCTGAGCACCTGAGTTACAGGGAATGCCTGAATTGAACCTTGACTTTGCACAAGATTCTTTCAGTTATTAGCCTAGAATGTAGAAGATTGAGGGCTGAGTTGATGGCGGGGGGGGGGGGGGGGAGGGGGGGTCAATTTCAACATTTAAGAGAAATTTGGATATGTACATAGATGGGAGAGGAATGGACGGCTATGGTCCGGTGCAGGTCAATGGGACTAGGCCGATTAATGGCTCAGCACAGACGGGATGGACCAAAGGACTGTTTTTGTGTTGTATGCCTCTTATGTTCTTCTGTTTTATGTCTCAAATATTAAAACTCACTTTGCTCAGCGCCCATCTGAGAGAACTTTCTTACTCTGCACCTACGTTCTGCCCTGGTTTCTATCTTATTTGTTCATATTTGCAGATATGCAGAGATCAAATACAGACTTCTACTACAATGAAATTGTTCGTGGTTTGGTCTGTGGAAAAAGAAACCTTGTCTTTGCACAAGACTCTTTCAGTCATTAGCCTAGAACGTGCATGAGTAAACATTAACAAAATATACAACTCATTCCTTGGGCTCTTTGTATTCAAAAACTTCTGAACAAGATGGCTAAAATTTAAAATGTCAATATCCAGGTATTTTATGTTAGCATGGAGCTACTTTTAATTCTTCAGTGTTTAAACAAACAAGTTATCTTAATGCTCTAAAGAATAAATTAGTTGGAACAGTTGCAATCTCAAAATCATATTCGTCATACACTGCATATCAGAAAATAGATGAGGCTCGTTAATATATCCTAGTGTGGTTTGCAGTAAATGTTAGATTCAATATATTCATTAAGCACTGCAGCAGACCAAAGCTTTCAGAAAAATGAAGCAGTCAGACATCTAAATTGGTAGATAACATAGTCAGCTTTGTGAACTAAAGCTTGACAAAGCGAATTGGAGGGAGGGCAAAGGCTGTGGCTCCTGCCTCTCGGTGGGAAAAATGGCAATGTGCAGCAAAAAAGCCAGATGCCGCTTGACCCTCTGGGTTCCTCCAGCTGTTTGTTTTTGCTGCGAAATTCGGGTGTGTATTGGAAAGAGAAAGGTTTCACTTTCTAAGTTACTGTCAGTTAAGTTTGCAAGCTTCATTGGGGGCATGATTTATATAATATACCCTGTGTGCTGTTATGAAGAAAAATAAGGCATCTGTATTACAAAGGGTAGTAACACAAGGTTCTCTTGCAGATGAAATACTGCAATGAAATTAAAAGGTGATTATGGAGACAACCACAAAGAGTGTATCATCTGCTGCAAGCAATGACTCTTGTTACTAAATGTTTTCAATCTCATTAAGTGGTTTGATCAGTCCCACAACCACTAAGGTTGTGAAAGTTGTACCATTTGAGAGCAGAAAAATTACTGTCGGGACCAGAGCAAAATTGATCTAGATTGTTCCTTTTGCTTGCTGCTTGTGATATTTGTGTGGCTGAACTTAGCCCTAGGACTCGAAATGCCCTCATTTTGAGAAACACTGTTGTCCATGAGCAGTGGTCTGTCTAATCTCAGTAACAGATGCTGAGGTCTCACCTTTCAATCTTCATGGTCTTTTGAGAGTGTGCTAATAGAAGAAGTCTGTTTTTAAACAGTTTGGAAGTGTTTTCAAAAAGCCAAACAATTTAAAAACAGGCAAAATAAGAGTAAAATAACACAATAAAAATAGATACAATTCAAAAATCTATCTATTAACTTTAAAACACATTTGTGTTTGAAATTAACTCAAGATATTAATAATTTAAAATAATGGGGGGGGGGGGAGAAAGCTAATTTGCTTGCATTCCCCATACTAGTCCAGGATGTCAATCCCATTCAAATGAATTGGGTCACTCAGCACATACAGCTCTGCTGAACTAGATATACAACTTATGATACTTTGCAGTCAGCAAAGTAGTGGTAACTATTAACACTGACATAAGAAGATATCAATATATAATTATGCAGAATGATTACTTTTAATTTGAGGTCACATTGGAGGGCTTCCTGAAAGACACAGAAAGAGAAGTGGGGGTAGATAACTGTGTCAGGTTCATTAATCACATATACATTGAGACAGATAGTGAAATGCATCATTTGCATTGACAACCAACAAAACCAAGGGGTGTGCAGGGAGCAGCTCACTAGTGCCACCACACATTCCCGTGGCAACTGAACATGCCCACATTGCTTGGCAGAACAACAGAGAACACCGCAACAACTAAACAACAGCAGCAAAACAAGCCCCTTTCCTCCCTTCCACCATTCCTGCCTACCGACCCGCACGCACGGACAGTCCCCCAACTCTTGGATGGGTCTCCAGTTTCCCATCGATTGGGAACAAGCCCCAAGACCTGAATGCAGGGCCACATCTCACATGTGTGATCCAAGACAGCTGAAGCAAACCTGAATGTAAAGCTGCACTGCTAGCGGCAGACATTACTTGATGCATAACACCCTCACCAGTCACTTATCAACGGTTTCTCTCAGGACTCCTCTCTAACATTCACGTGCTCTACCACACTTTCTAACACTTTGCACCACCAGATCTTTCAGCTTATACAGACTGCCAGGATTCTTTTTGACAGGTACTGTACCTAAACATGTGTGGCATTTATTAACATAATCTATCCCCCTCCCCCCATAAAACAATTTGCTTCAAAACCACAAGTAGAAGGACTTCCAGAGTGAGGAAGGGGTACAGCAAAAGCTGCCATAATTACAATAGGCAATATTAAGTCTGTGGCGCATTCCAGCATCTTTTCTGAGTGACCAACTACCCATCCCTCCACACTCACCCCCAGTTCTCTTAATCAAATCAGCCCCATTTAACCCTCCTCTTTCCCTGCCCCACCCCTCACAATCTGCCCATCATCTGCACATTCTTCCATGAGGTTTCCTCCCTCATCTCCTTCTCTTCATTCCACAGTCCTCTGTCTTCTCCTAACACATGCAATTTTTCTTCAACCCTTTGTCACTTCTACCTATCACTTCCCAGATTTTTAAATCCTTCCCACTCTCCCCCTCATCTTGATCCACCTGCCAGCTCATGGTCTACCCCTTCCTTTTAATACTGGCTACCTTTCCTCTTTCTCTCCAGCTCTAATGAAGGGTCTCGAGCTGAAACATCGACTGCCCATTTGAGCACAGATGCTGCCTGACACACCGAATTCCTCCAGCGTTTTGTGTTTTGCTCCAGATTTTTAGCATCTGCAGTCTTTCTTCTGGCTCCATTATCTTCCTTTCTTTTCTCCAGTCATCATCAGTGCACCCAGCAGCTTTCTTCATTCACGTAGGCAAGAAGTGCAGCTGCTCAAGTTATTGTAGAGTCATTGAAAAATTAAGGCAGAGTGACTTTGAAAAAAATGATGAAGGAGTTGTGTGCCAAGGGACAAAGACAAATTCAAATGTGAGTCTATTACCATGTGCACAAGTGCAATGAAAAACTTACTTGTGGCAGCGTAACAGGCATACGACATCACATACACAGACATATAAGAGTAGGAAAGGTGGGCTCAGGAAAGTCTCGCTGGAGGTGGTGGCAGCATTGCGAATGGGGAAAGCGAGTATCAGCCACATCACTGGACACCGCAGTGCATGGTATTACTCCACCATCCATTATTGCAATTATAGGGTCAGGAATGAAAATCACAGATTTGTCCTCAATTTTTCTTGTGATTTGTATTGAAATAGTCTTCTATGGTGCAGATAAAATTAATATCCAGTTTCTAGACCAACTCTTCTAATTAGTATGTGATCAACTAAGTAACTCCACTTAAGTGCTGACATTTTGGCCAAGTGGAGTTCTCTACTGCTGATTTACTCTGGACTAAACTACTGACCACAAACCCACAGGTGCTAGAGATACTCTCCATAATCCCTGTCAAATTAAACATTTTCAAGTTGGTTTAATTTTACAGTCACTGTTCAAACCAAGGTACAATTTTCTAAATAAACAAATGAGCAGTACAATTTCCAAAACTAACATCAATCTCCAACACACATCAGCTTCACAGGAATCTCCCTTGTCCCTATCAAAGCTAAATCGTGCCTGACCCACTTTTCAATACCACGGACGATTCAAATGGGTTGAAGTTATTGCAATCTAGTTGAATTGTTTCCTTACTCAAAAATGGGATTAAAACCGTTTCCAGATAGAGTGCCATCATTTTGCTGATCAGACTTGTTCATTTCTGCAGCAAAATACATTGTGGGGTAGAAAGTGTTTTCAATTTAAAACACGTTATTTGTCCATTGACAATGATGGAAACTTTAAAACCATAAGACATAGGAGCAGAATTAGGCCACTTGGCCCATCGAGTCTGCTCCAACATTCCATCACGGCTGATTTACTGTCCCTCTCAGCCCTATTCTCCTGCCTTCTCACCGTAACCTTAGATGGCATGACTAACCAACAACCTATCAACTTGAAGATTAAATATAATCAATGACTTGGCCTCCACAGCCATCTGTGGCAACAAATTCGACAGATTCACTACCCTCTGGCTAAAGAAATTCCTTCTCCTCTCTGTTGTAAATAGATGTCCATCCAATCTGAGGCTGTGCCCTCTGGTCCTAGACTCACTCATCTTGGAAACATCTTCTCCACATCCATTCTGTCTGGGCCTGTCAATATTCGATAGGTTTCAATCAGATCCCTGCACCCCACCACCACTCATTCTTCAAAACTCCAGCAGGTACAGGCCCAGATCCATCAAATGCTTCACACACGTTGCCCCTTTCATTCCTGGAATCATACTCTTGAAACTCCTCTGGACCCTCTCCAATGCGAGCACAGCTTTTATTAGATAAGGGGCCCAAAACTGCTCGCATACTCAGAGAGTAGTCTGATCAACGCCATAGAAAGTCTGAGCATCACATCCTGGCTCTTATATTTTAGTCCTCTCAAAATGAAGAGTAACATTACATTTGCCTTCCTCACCACAGAGTCAACCTGCAAGTTAATCTTCAGGGAATCTTGCACAAGGACTCCCAAGTCCCTTTGCACCTCTGATCTTTGAATTTTCTTCCTGTTTAGAAAATAGTCCACACTTTCATTCCTTGTACCAAAGTTTATGACCAAACACTGCAGCCTTTCTGACTCCTCGGCACTTCCTGCCCCTCCACCTACCCTTGTATAGTCTGCAAACCTGGCCACAAAGCCATCAATACCGTCATCCAAATCGTTGACGTATTGATGCACCATCAATAACTCACGCCGAGACTTAGGTAGTGAGATATCGGCTTTTATTGACTGAAGAACAACACTACATCCTGGGGAAAATGAGGGAGAGCAGCAGGCCACAGTCGCCTTTATACAGGGGTCTGTGGGAGGAGCCACAGGGGTAGTCAGCAGGGTCTTGGGAGGAGCCACAGGAGCAGTCAGACAGGTATATCTAGTTCACCACATTCACCCCTCCTTTGTTTAAAAAAAATTCCCAAGTATATTTACAGGTTAAGTCGATCAGGTGGTCGAATCGTTCGCTGCGATCTACGGAGCTCCGGCTGCAATTGCACAGGAGCCGGAGGTGATGACGGCACAGGTGCCGGAGGTGGTGTGTGCTCCGAAGGCGGAGAGTGGGTTAATTCTGTCCCAACAGGAGGTGTCAGGGATCCCTCGCGTGTGAGCGAGGGCCCTGGAACAGACGCATACGGAGTCTGTGTGGGGCACGGTGCGCGCGGAGTCACTTCGGGTACAGGGTGCAAAGTTACCGTGGAGTGCTCGGGGTAGTGGTCTGCTGCTCCGGCGGGCGCCAGGTCGCGGACAGAGACCGTGTCCTCCCGCCCATCAGGCAAGACCACGTAGGCATACTGGGGATTAGCATGCAGGAGGTGAACCTTCTCGACCAGTGGTGAGTACTTATTACTCCTCGCATGTTTACGCAGCAGCACTGGCCCCGGGGACGTCAGCCAAACTGGCAGGGTGGTCCCAGTGACAGACTTCCTGGGAAAAGAGAATAAGCGTTCGTGAGGGGTGGCATTAGTGGACGTACACAACAGGGAGCGGATAGAGTGGAGTGCCTCAGGGAGGACCTCCTGCCATCGGGAGACCGGCAACCCTTGTGACTTAAGGGCTAAAAGTATGGCCTTCCACACCGTGGCATTCTCCCTCTCCACCTGGCCATTCCCCCGGGGATTATAACTCGTGGTGCGACTAGTAGCTATGCCCCTAGCAAGCAGGAACCGGCGCAACTCGTCACTCATAAAGGAGGACCCTCTATCACTGTGGACATAGCAGGGATATCCGAACAGTGTGAAGAGCTGGCGCAGGGCTTTTATGACCGACGTGGTAGTAGTGTCGGGGCAGGGAACGGCAAAGGGGAATCGCGAGTACTCGTCAATAATACTGAGAAAGTAGACATTGCGGTCGGTGGAGGGAAGGGGGCCCTTAAAGTCAATACTCAGTCGCTCAAAAGGGCGGGTGGCCTTGACAAGCTGCGCAGTGTCAGGACGGTAGAAGTGCGGTTTGCACTCAGCGCAGATCTGGCAGTCCCTGGTCATCGTCCTGATGTCCTCCAGGGAGTACGGCAGGTACCGGGCTTTAATGAAGTGATAAAACCGGGTGACCCCCGGGTGGCAAAGTTGGGCATGAAGGGCATACAGCTGGTCGAGCTGGGCACTAGCACACGGTCCCCGGGATAGGGCATCAGACGGTTCATTGAGCCTGCCAGGCCGGTACAGGATATCGTAAGTATAGGTGGAGAGTTCTATTCTCCATCGCAAAATTTTATCATTTTTGATTTTGCCCCGCTGTTGGCTGCTGAACATGAACGCAACCGAGCGCTGGTCGGTCAGCAAGGTGAACCTTCTGCCGGCGAGATAGTGCCTCCAGTGCCGAATAGCTTCCACTATGGCTTGGGCTTCTTTCTCCACCGTGGAGTGCCGAAGTTCAGAGCCTTGAAGGGTACGAGAAAAAAACGCCACTGGCCTGCCTTCCTGATTGAGGGTAGCAGCCAGCGCGACGTCAGAGGCGTCACTCTCTACTTGGAAGGGAATGGTCTCGTCTACCGCATGCATCGTTGCTTTGGCAATGTCCCCTTTAATGCAGCTGAAGGCCGCGCGGGCCTCGGCAGAGAGGGGAAAGGTGGTAGACTTGACCAGGGGGCGGGCCTTGTCTGCGTAATGGGGAACCCATTGGGCGTAATAGGAAAAAAAACCCAGGCACCGCCGGAGGGCCTTGAGAGTAGTGGGAAGAGGGAGGTCTAACAGGGGGCGCATACGGTCGGGGTCAGGGCCAATGACCCCGTTCTCCACGACATACCCAAGGATAGCGAGTTGTGTGGTTCTGAACACACACTTGTCCTTGTTATAAGTCAGGTTCAAAGCATCGGCCACCTGGAAAAAACGTTGGAGGTTGGCGTCATGGTCCGACCAGTCGCGACCACAGATGGTGATGTTATCTAGATAGGGAAATGTGGCCGTCAGTTTGTACTGGTCCACCATCCGGTCCATCTCCCTCTGGAAGACCGAGACCCCATTTGTGACACCAAACGGGACGCGCAGAAAGTGATAGAGCCTGCCACCCGCCTCGAAGGCGGTGTAGGGGCGGTCCTCTGGGCGGATGGGGAGCTGGTGATAAGCGGATTTCAGATCAATTGTCGAGTACACCTTGTACTGAGCTATCTGGTTGACCATATCCGCGATGCGGGGTAGGGGGTACGCGTCAAGCTGCGTGAATCTATTGATGGTCTGGCTGTAGTCCACAACCATCCTATTTTTCTGCCCAGTCCGAACAACGACCACCTGGGACCGCCATGGGCTTGTGCTTGGCTCAATGATCCCCTCCCTGAGCAGCCGCTGCACCTCTGAATGAATAAAGGCCCTGTCCCCCGCACTGTACCTCCTACTTTTAGTTGCCACCGGTTTACAGTCGGGGTTCAGGTTGGTGAACAGCGATGGGGGAGGGATCTTGAGGGTGGAGAGGTTGCAAATAGTGTCAGCAGCACAGCTATCGACATGGTGCTGGGCGGGATGTGGGGTTCGGGGTGTATGTGCGTGTGGTAACGGAGTATATGGCGAAGTCCCACCAAACTGAGGATTCCTGACAGTGAGTGGTGGGTGGGGCCCGTCATATGCCATAGTCACACTTTCGAGATGGCTCTGGAAGTCCAGCCCCAATAGCACAGGTGCGCACAGTCGAGGCATGACCAGGAACGCAAAGTTCCGATATTCTGTGCCCTGCACCACCAATGTCGCTACACAACCCACCCGGATGTCTGTGGAATGCGACCCTGAAGCCAAGGTGATCTTCTGACGGACCGGCCGTGTCACGAGTCCGCAGCGTTTCACTGTGGCCGGGTCAATAAAACTCTCAGTGCTGCCCGTGTCAAACAGGCAGCTAGTCCTGTGCCCCTCCACCAGGATGTCCATCATCGACCTTGCGAGCTGGTGCGGAGCGCTTTGATCGAGGGTCACGGAAGCCAGCGTAGAACGGGGCGAGTCGGGGGCGGGGCCTGGTGACGCCAGCAAAGATGGCCGCTCACATCCGGGCATGCAAGATGGCGGCTCCCAGGTCGCACACGGGTAGGTAGGGGCGGGGCCTGGTGACGCCGGCAAAGATGGTTGTCCACATCCGGTCATGCAAGATGGCGAGTCGGGGGCGGGGCCTGGTGACGTCGGCAAAGATGGTTGTCCACATCCGGTCATGCAAAATGGCGGCCCCCAGGTCTCAGACGCGGCGCTGCTCGACCCCGGGCGCGGTTTAGATTTACAGACCTTGGCGAAATGGCCCTTCTTCCCACAGCTGGAACACGTCGCTTCGCGCGCCGGACAGCTTACCCGGGCATGTTTCCGAAGCCCACAAAAGTAACAGAGTTTCGTACCTGGCGAATTCGTGGGGTTTGAGATACCGCGACTGGCAGCGGCGTTGGCGAATTCGCTCGGAACCGGGGAATGGCTCGGTTGGACTTCTTCGGCGTACAGTTGCGCAGCCTCTATCGAATCGGCCGTCTCTATCGCGGAGCGTAAGGTAAGATCAGCTTTTTCCAGCAGCCGCTGGCGGATACACACTGACCGAACCCCAGTCACAAAAGCGTCTCGGACCAAGAGTTCCTTATGCTGTTCCGCTGTGAGCGCTTTGCAGTCGCAGGCCCGCGCTAGGGTCAGTAACTCGCGGAAAAATTCAGCAGTCGACTCCGTAGGCCGCTGTTTTCGCGTTGCCAAGCGGTGCCGTGCATAAACTGGATTTACTGGCCGCAGGTACTGTCTTTGGAGGGCGGCAAGCGCCTCCTCGTAGGTGGATATGTCCCTGATGAACGAATAAACTTTTGGGGCGACCCTCGAGAAGAGAAGTTTGTGCCGAACAGCCGAGTCGGTGGCACGAACCTCCTCTAAGTACGATTGGAAGCACACCAGCCAGTGTTCAAAGGCAAGAGCTGCTCCAGGGTCTCGGGGGTCCAAGTCTAGGCGTTCTGGGCGTAAAGCGGTTTCCATGTTGTAACTTTCAGTCAATAAAATTGATGCACCATCAATAACTCACGCCGAGACTTAGGTAGTGAGATATCGGCTTTTATTGACTGAAGAACAACACTACATCCTGGGGAAAATGAGGGAGAGCAGCAGGCCACAGTCGCCTTTATACAGGGGTCTGTGGGAGGAGCCACAGGGGTAGTCAGCAGGGTCTTGGGAGGAGCCACAGGAGCAGTCAGACAGGTATATCTAGTTCACCACACGTATAACATGAAAAGAGGTGGCCTCCATAACAACCCACGTGGAACACCACTTGTCACCTGCACCCAACTGGAATAGGCACCCTTTATTCCAATTATTTGCCCACCAGCCAATCTTCTATCCATGCTAGTATCTTTCTGTAATACCATGGGCTCTTATCTTGTTCAGCAGCCTCACGTGCATTGTCTTGTCAAATGGCCTCTGAAAATCCAAGTAAACAAAGTCCACTGACTGCCCTGTTTACCTTGCAGTATCTTAACTTTACCCACAAGGATTCTACATCTTCTGATTCCATGTTACACATTCCTAAGGATTTGATTTCATTTTTTACCAACAGAGCCACACCACCTCCTCTGCCACCTGCCTGTTCTTTCAATACAAGGTATATCCTTGAATGTTACGCACCCACTATGATTTTATTTCAGTCATGTCTCAGTGATACCCACAATGTTATACCTGCCAATCTCTAACTGCGCTACAAGATCACCCACCTTATTCCCTCTACTGCGTGTATTCAAATATAACACCTTCAGTCCTGTATTCATCACCCTTTTCCATTTTGCCCTCCATGTCACACTTCACCTCATCCCAGTGACTGCAATTTTGCCCTATCATTCCCAGTCTCACTACACTCTGCCTTGACTTGGGTACCAAATGCCCCACACTCAGCCGTATCACTCAGGCTTAAACCCTTCCAAACAAGAGAAAATCTGCAGATGCTGCAAACTCAAGTAACACACACACACACACACACACACACACATACAAGGTGCTGGAGGAACTCAGCAGGTCAAGCAACATCAATGGCTCCTTCATCATTCCCATGTCCCTCTTTCTCATCTCCTTCCCTATCCATCACCTCCTTCTGGTGCTCCTTCCCCTTCCCTTTCTTCCATGGCCTTCTGTCCTCTCCTATGAGATTCCCCTTTCTCAAGCCCTTTATCTTTTTTTCCAATAGACTTCCCAGCTCTTTACTTCACCCATACCCCTCCCAGTTTCATGTATCACCTACTACCTTGGATTTCTTTCTCCCCTCCCTCCACTTTCTTACTTTGACTTATCTTTTTTCTCCAGTCCTGAGGAAGGTCCTTGGCCCAAAACGTTGACTCTTTTCCATAGATGCTGCCTGACCTTCTGAGTTCCTCCAGCACTTCTTGGGGGTTGCTTAAACCCTTCCCAACAGCTTTAGCAAACCTGCCCATAAGGATATTGGTCTCCTTCAGGCTCAGGTGTAACCTGTCCTTTTTGTGCAGGTCATAACTTTCCCAGAAGAGATCCCAATGATCCAGAAATCTGAAATCTTGCCCCCTGCACCACTTTGTCAGCCACTCATTCAAGTGTACAACCATCCTGTTCCTGCCCTGACCAGCACATGGTGCTGGGAGTATTCCAGAGAAGACTACCCTGTTCTTCAACCTTTCCCCCAACTATCTTCACTCACTGCACAGGACATTTTCCTCCTTTTTACCTTAGTCATTGGGGTCAATGTGCAACACGACTACTGGCTGCTCACCCTCTTTCTTGAGAATATTCTGCAGCTACTCTGAGACATCCTGGACCATAGCACCTGAGAGGTCATACACCATCCTGGCTTCTCCATCACAGCCACAGAATCTCCTGTCTGTCCCCCTAACTACCGAATCTTGTATCGTTACTACTCTGCCTGACTTTGCCCTTTCCTGCTGAGCCTCACAGCCGGCCACAGTGCCTCTGGCTTGGCAGATCATCTCCCACACCAGTATCCAAAGGGGTATAGCGGTTGCCGAGGGGAATGGCCACAAGGGAACTCTGCACCGGCCGCTTCCTTCCCTTACTTCTTCAGGTGGTCCCCATCCACTATCTGAAGCCTGCATTCTCGATATGACCACCGAGTTTTCAGCCTCTTGGATGGTCCTCAGTGCATCCAACTTCAGCTCCAGTTCCTTAACCTTGTCCATCAGGAGCTGAAGTTGAGTGTATTTCCTACAGACACAGTCATCAGGAAGACCGGAAGGCACCCTGAAATCCCACATCTTACAGGAGGGACATTCCACTGCCTGAACTACCATCCTGCCTACACTTGTAATGCCTGTAACATCTCAAACTTAAGTTCTAGCCCAAGCCTACTGAGCCAAAGCATAACCACTCTAACACTGCCCACTCACATAATGGCCACTTTGCTCAAACTCCACTTCTCTTTATTAGTCCTTACTGATTAGCTTTAGCTATTATTAACCCAGGCAATCTCCTGCCCCATTGTCAAGTCCTGGCTGGCCCTGCTCACCTCTTAAAACTGGCACAGACACTATGTTCAAGAGGGTATGGGATTCGGAAGCACTGTTACTGAATATTAAGTGAGAGCAATGTGCATTCCAAGCACCAAAAAGGTAAGTGCACATAATTGTACCAGGTCTTTTCAATTCATTAAAAAAATTATGTTAGCATTGATTCTGTGTTTTTATCAGCATAACTTCAGATTCTTCATCTCTTGCATGAAGATCTAATATTGGTGATGTGTTTACCTTTCTTTTTGACAATTGGTGTAATCTTTCAACTAATAAATTTTGCTTTTGCCAGACTGCCAGGCTGAACCCATGGGAACAGGAGATAGATTTTGGCATTGAAACGTTTATCAAACATTCTGTCCCTATCCTAAAATCTTTATATTGAGCATTTATTTTATACAAAACTTGAATAAAACCCAATACAAACAAAAGATATGGCTAACGGTGCTGTGAAAGTCAGAGGTATTTCCAGTTGAATCAAAGATACTACATCTGTTTATTTCACTACTGTTAATCTGGTTCTTCATCCAGATTGAATCAGAATAAAATTTGGACAAACCTGGACACCTTTGAAGATAAATTTAAGTGCAGAACTGTATTTTTCAAGAGACAAGTGGTAGTGACAAAAATTCAGCCAGGGGTTATCAGCAATGTTGTCAATGGCAACAAAATGGCATACATTACAGATGTATTCCTATGGCTTGGTTTGAACTAGTCTGTGGCTTTCAAGGCCATCAGCAGATATTTCATTTGATTTACTGGGATCTGGCAGACTTGTAGAAAGGCTGTCAAAAATAGATGACAGCACAGGTTTCCGAATAAATCTCTCTGGCAAGGTTCAATTTCTTCAAAAGTCATATTCATGAAATAGCCTGATTATGGCATTAAACCTTTGTCACCTGCCAAAAGACTTATAAAAGGAAAATAAAAAAATACTTTGCTGCAAGAATTTTCACTTTTGGTTTGTTGTGCTTATTGTTTTACTTTGAAGAGGTAATAGATGCATTTTACTTTTTGAGTACTGAAATTTTTTTTTATGAGCCTTAAAAATGGTAACTTATTTTTTAATATCTATTATTTTTTTATCATACATTTCATATGCTGCTATGGGCTAAACGAAGCAAAATTGTGATTGTTAGATGAACTGGCCACAATGATATTCACGATTCCACAAAATGCTGTAGTTGAGATTGAAAGTTCTGATGGAATAATTGCTCTATGAGAATTAGTGCACTACCATGTGGCAATTCCAAGTTGCCACACTGATTTAAATGCCAGTTATAGTTAAACACCAATTTCACAAATGCATCTGCATCTGAATTATATGCTAGTGCTACTTTTGTTTAACAAAACTACTTTACATAACATCATAATTATCTCTGAAGACATTACAAAAATATCTTTTCTTTCCTGAGCTTTCAAGAGTTAGAAGAAAGCAGCTTAACTGAAACAAAAATTGGACATATCAGCAGTTTTACCCTGTGAAATCGAACATGATTTAATTAGTGGAACAATTTGAAATGAATCACAATTTTTAATGTCCAAGTAACAGTTTCAAACCTCATGGGTGTTTACAATCAATAAGTATCCAAACGGATTTGCATATGCAACATTTCCATTCAATTAGATGATCATTAATGATTATTCATAAATGTTAGGCCAAGTTTTAAATTACCTGCTGCCCACTTGTGCCAGTCAGATCTTAATATTAAATGTTATCAAGGAAATTAAGTTAAAGGAAAAGTCTGCTGCTTAATCTTACTTAACGAGGCTCTTCAATGTTTGCCAATTTCCAAAGCTTAAATTGAAGAACCCTCCTACTGTACTTAAAACTATTCTTACATTTCAATGAATATTTACTTGCTATCACTCACAATGCATTCAGTGGCCACTTCATTAGGTACCTCCTGTACTTAATAAGGTTGCCACTGATGTACGTTTGTGATCTTCTGCTACTGTACCCATCCAGTTCAAGACTTGACGTGTTGTGCATTCAGAGATACGTATCTGCACAACACTGCTGTTATACATGGTTATTTGAGTTACTGTTGCCTTCCTGTCAACTTGAATCAGTCTGGCCATTCTCCTCTGACCTCTCTCACTAGCAATGTGTTTTTGCCCACAGAATTGTCACTCACTGGATATTATTTGTTTATCGCACCATTCTCTGTAAACTCTAGAGACTTGTTCATGAAAATCCCAGGTGATCAGCAGTTTCTGAGATACTCAAACCACCCTGTCTGACACCAACAGTCATTCCACAGTCAAAGCCACTTAGATCATATTTCTTCCCCATTCTGTTGCTTGGTCTAAACAGCAACTGCACATCTTGACCGTGTCTGCATGCTTTTAGGTATTGAGTTGCCGCCATATGATTGGCTAATTAGAAATCTGCATTTGCGAGCAGGTGTAATAGAGGTGTTTCTAATGAAGTGAACACTGAACGTTTGTCTCTCACACACAAATTGCTGGAGGAACTCACTCAGCAGGCCAGGCAGCATCGATGGAAAAGAGTACAGTTAACGTTTCACGCTGAGACGTCGACTATACTCTTTTCCATGGATGCTGCCTGGCCGGCTGAGTTCCTCCAGCATTTTCTGTGTGTTGCTTGGAATTTCATCAACTGCAGATTTTCTCTCGTTTGTGACTGAATGTGTGGCATTATGCCAATGTGTATCACAATCTCTTAAAATAAATGCATAATCTAGCTGTGTACTAAATTTTCCCATGGAATATGGAAACCGTTGGCAAAATAAGCCATTCTGGACCTGCCTTATGTGCCAGGTGCATGGTGGTGAGCTGTTGTTTTGAACTGCTTCAGTACGACTGTGACTGTGAATGAAGGACGAGGAGCAAATTTCCACATCAGGAAGAGATGATATTGCATGCACTTGTAACTCATGCTTCTCCAGACTGATTGCAATTATACTTTTGGTAGCTGCTGTCAAAATGGTGTTTCTCACTGGGGGAGGATGAAGATAGGTGTGGCGTGCCATTAAAGTGGATGAAATCAAACTTCTTCAGTATTAACAAGGTTATTTTGCATTTATCTAGACAAGTAAAAAGGATAAATACCAAAAAGGTTTCAGATGTTGGAAATCTGTAATAAAAGTACTGTGCTGGAGAAACAGGACTAGCCAGGCAGCATCCAAGGAAAGAGAAACAGTTAACATTACAGGTTCAGGTCCTTCATGAGAAATGAGAATTAATCTGTGAATTAAATTAATAAAGTGGTAGCACGGAAGCACAATGGTTAGCACAACGCTTTATACTACAGCTCAATACCCGCTGCTGCCTGTAAAGGAGTATGTATACTCTGTCCCCGTGACTGCGTCGGTTTCCTCCGAGTGCTCTGGTTTCCTCCCACAGTTCAAAGATGTACCGGTTGGTGGGTTAATGGGTCATTGCAAATTGTCCAGTGGTTAGGCTAGGATTAAATCAGGGGATTGCAGGGCGCCATGGCTCGAGGACCAGAAGGGCCTGTTCCGTGCTGCATCTCAACAAAAACTTAAATCACATATTCAGGGTCATGCGAGTGCAGTGCTCCACAAAGCCACCACCACAATCCATGGGTCTGGTATAACCGGCTTCTATCAAGTACAATTATCACCCTTTGGCTCCATGAAACTTCCCCAAGAGGATGGAAGAAAATTGGGAATTGGATAATTATATCAGAGTGTCTACTACTGTCTAATATCATTGTCTATTGCATCAAGTTTGTCCATGCTTATTGTTCTACCTCACAACTGGCAGTGCAGGAAGACGAGGAAGGAAGAACAGTTTCAATCGACAAGACAAAAGAGGGCGAATACCATGATGGGGAATCACACTGAGAGTGCCTGAGTATGTAACATTAGTTAGTAGAAACTTCACTTAGTTGATTTAGCTCATTTAAAGATAAAACTCTCTCCCATTAAAAATTTCAATCACATAAATAAGCCAATACCAAAGTTTTACATATCCAGTGGATTCCAGTTAATTGGACCATCAGTTATTCAAGGAAGCCACTTACTTGGAACAACTCTTAAAGAAGAAAAGGTGAGAAAATAGCTGGGATTTTCTTTGTTTTTTTGGGACACTATGCCACTTAATTGGGGCAGGAGACTGTTGCCGAACAGTTTCTAACTAGTGCCAGTCAGGTGCATACTGTGTGGCTGTTAAACACCATGCTTAGAGCAAACAATTTTTAAGTGGCATCAGTTGCGTGTGTTTGTGTTCAAAAAGCAGTGATATTTGTCACTGATAGCCAGTGAGAAATAATCAGTAAGACAACTCAGAACTGTTTTGCTCACTGCGGTTTTAATCATTCAAACTTGGAGATGCCAGAAACAGCCGGGAGTGAAAATGAATGGATTTCACTATTTCAACAATTTAGGAACTACAAAGAATTTGAAAGTATTGACAATCATCTTGAATGTTACCTTTGGTCCTCACTCGACACATAGCTCTCATCTGTGGCTTCTTGTATGTATTTGCACGTGACACTGCTTCAACAGGTGGGCTAAGCAGGTAAGGGTAGCCAGCGCTTTACGTACCCTGATGAGATAGGGACATGCCTGTCCTAACATGTGAAGTCAGCTCTGGCAGTCTGGGCAGGTGAGATCTACAGTGAGACACAGCGCCTCGTGGAGAAAGTTGACGAGTCACAGAAGAAGTCATGGTACTCCACTGCAACCAGGGAGGTTCCTACTTGTCACGTCCACTCGTCCTACTAGACCTTGACTTCCGAGGTTGAGAGACTGGAGCTGTCCCAGTGCAATGGCTTTTCCACTTTAAAAGCTCTCCCACACAGGATTCTTGCCATCGTGGGAATCGACGGACAACCACCAGTAGTATAGGTAGTGTTCCAATTTGTTCTGCGTTTCATTTAAATACATAATTTGTTACTCGGTTAAATGGTACTTTGCCTTTTTTATACCTTTTTAACCATTTCTTTGGAACTTTGGCTAGTTGGGGCATCGATTAATTGGGCCAAAATATATTGGTCCTGTCCTGTCCAATTAACTGGAATCCACTGTATTTGAGAATAAATATCCCGTTTATTATCAGGTTCAAAAGCTTCATTAAAACAGGGCATGACTCTTACATTGAAAAATGACCATAAATTAATCTCTGCAGATGGAACTTTAGCAACAGACTAAATTATGTCTTTACATTCTTTATGATGTATACAAGACAGTTAGTGTATGTACATGTAAATTATCCAAGTACAAACATATTTCTGTGTCAATGTTTCCCAACCGTGAGGCATTCTGCGAGTTAACATTATCAATAAGATCACCCCCAACCGGCCCCCTCCCCATGGCTGTGTATGATGTTTTAGTGACAATAGCTTCTTCCAAGTGGTGTTTCTGAAAATAACCTGTCGAGGACTGAGACTGCTTGGGAGTCAGAGTGTAAATATCAAAAAAGAATAACAGTGTATGATAAATAACAGGAAATGTTTTTCCATTTCCTACTTCCTTCCAAAGGAGTTGACTATTTTCATGGCTGCTTATTAGGGATACCCGAGCAGTTTGGGTTTGGGCGTGCCACTTCAGGTCAGAAAAGAAAACTCATACTGAAATCATTACTGGATTTTTCAAGCTTAATGACACAATGTCCAATGGTCATGTGTAATTGTTTACAATGCTGATTTAAAGTCACTTGTGCAAAATTCTTCAGCACCGTGGAGGCCTGCAAGAACATTACAGCAAACCTGAAATTGAGGATTGAAGACTGGCTTCATACATCCTGAACTGCTGCAGAAGAGACTCAGGTATCTATCTTTTACCAGACAAATGTCCTCCATAAATTTCTATCATTTCCGCTGCGCAAACCCACTCAAATCTTTGCTGCTGATGTTTTTAGCTCCCTTGCAAACATCAGTCACCCACGTTCATGATCGCTTGCCCATCCACCCTCTATTAACACACTCAGCGCTCTGTCACCTGCCAGTCCTGGAGGATTTACAAAGGAAGTCTACAAGGATGGTGTTGGGATTGGAGAATCTTAGCTATGAGCAAGGTTGGGGGTGCTTTCATTGGATCAAATGAGGCTAAGGGGAGATTATAAAATAACATGAGGCCTGGATGGGATACATTTGAAGCACATGTTTTGTCTAGCAGAGCTAGAAGCTGATAGTGCTCTAGAACTCTGCCCTTTGGGCTGGTGTAGGTAGATTTAGAAAGTAATTGGATGAGCGCAATAACCATTACCTCACTGTGTGTTGCTGTATTTGCTCAAACAAAAAGAATCTTTATATGGAAAATCAAGATACGGAATGCTCAAAATTTAAAACTGCATTTCATAAATATGTGTTACTTTATTAACATTAGGATTGGTAGCCTGGAAGAATGAAATCATGTACCATGACCTGTAATACAGCAAACCTAGAATCAGGAAGTGCGATTAGGTCAGATTATCCTTTTCCACCAGCATTCGTATGAACCTTTAAAAGAAATATATATTGCAACATACCATCATCTTTTGTCCTCTCCATCAGAGCTGGGAAACATGGTACTCCATCCCCAATCCTGGTAAATGCCAAAACTTGAATCTCATATTGAGTGTATTTCCTCAGACCGTTTAAGACAACAGAGTGTGTAAAATTTCCTTTCACTAGATGTGTTTGTGTAGATTCAGAACCTTTCTCTTGGTACAGGATCTAGGACAGGATATATATGTATGGTTTAGCTCCACAAGTTAAAGTGCACATTTTCATTTCATACACATATAAATTTGAATTAAACGTCTTCTTTAATTCCCAAAATTTTTGAAGTATCTCTTAAAAGTTTAATTTCATAACAGTAAATAGATAAGTCGAATCAAAAAATGTTATCAGACAAACAACTGTTCTTCAATTGCAAGATCTTAGAAACAGGACTTGAAGAAGGAAATTGCTTCTCCCCGAGGCAAAAATTAATGATGATGAATCAAATACTCTAAGTAAGGTAGAGAAAATAAACCACAAACAAAATCTCAGTATAAGAAGGAGCAAATATGAGCAGTGAGTGAGATGGTAATGAGGAGAATTTGGTGCTGTCAGAGATACTTTATTCAAATGAGATGTTGAATTAAGGTTCTGTCTATCAGATAAGATGGACAAAATATTTCATGACACTTTTCAAAAAGAGAGCAGGTGAATTCTTTCAGATGTTTACCCATTTTTGATACTCGTTAGTTAATTAACTGTTTAGCAATTCACTGATGTACACAGGATCTAACTTTGTAAATATTCACTTGCTATATTTACTCACACAACAGAATGATTGCTCAAAGCATCTAATTCACTGACTTCACTTCGGAAGGTCCGATGATGTGAAAATATATACATAAAGTTATTTTGATGTTAGGATTAACAATCATACAATGTGCTTTCTCATTCAAAGTCAATCCCTTTCTTTAGAAGGGAAGGGAAAGAAGAGAAGAGTGGTAGTGAAAGGAGAATGATTAGTCAGGGAAACAGACAGGAGATTTTGCTGATGTGAAAAAGACTCGCGGATGGCATGTTGCCTCCCAGGTGCTATCGTCAGGGATATCTCAGATCAGGTTCACAGCATTCCACACGGGGAGGGTGAACAGCCAGGAGCTGTGGTACATATTGGTACCAACAAGTAGGAAAGGGATGAAGTCCTGAAGAGAGAATATAGGGAGCTAGGATGGAAGCTGAAAAGCAAGACATCAGGGGTGGTAATCTCTGGTTTGCTGCTTGTGCCGCTCACCAGTGAGGGCAAGAATAGGATCAGTTGGCAGATGAATATATGGCTGAAGAATCGGTGTAGGGGGTTAAGGTTTCAGATTTGTTGATCATTGGGATGTGGGGGAAGTATGACCTGTACAAAAGGGATGTGTTACACATGAACTCAGGAAGAACCAATATCCTTGCAGGCAAGTTTGCTCGAGCTGTTGGGAAGGGTTTAAACTGGTCTGGCAGGGGATGGGAACAAGAATGTTAGGTCAATGGAAGGGACAATTAGTGTAAAGGTAGACACCGCCTGCAAGGAAGGATAGATAGTTGAAAGGGCATAATTGCAGTCAGTTCAATGGGTTGAAAAGTGTCTATTGCAATGTGAGAAGTATGAGGATCAAGGGTGATGAACTTAGGGCATGGATCGGTACACTGAGCGATGGTTTTGTGGGTATTACAGAGACATGGTTGCCAATAAGGACAGGAATGGCTACTGGATGTTCCACGGTTTAGATGTTTTAAAAGGGACATGGAGCGAGGTAAAAGAAGTGGTAGAGTGGCATTATGAATCAAGGATAGTATTATATCATAATATCATAGCTGCAGAAAGGGAGGACATCATGGTAGGAATGTGTACTGAGTCACTGTGGGTAAAGTAAAACAGAAAGGGACCAATCACACTATTGGGAGTATTCTATAGCAACCTCCCCCACCGACAGCAATATAGACACTGAGGTACAGATCAGGAGACACAGTTTGGAAAGATTCAAAAATAACATCTCTGGCCATGGTGAATTCAACTTCCCCAATCTTGACTGGCACTTCCTTAGTGCGAAACGTTTAGATGTCAGTTTGTTAGCTGCGCTCAAGAAGTAAACACCTAACAAACTGACACAATATTTAGACAGGATGACCAGAGGAGATGCCATACTGGATCTAGTAGTAGACAATGAACCTGGTCAGATGACAGATCCCTCAGTGGGAAAGCATTTCGGAGACAATGACCACAACTCCCTGACTTTTAGCAAAGCCTTGGACGGTGTTAGGAGCAGTCAGTATGGGAAAGTATTCAATTGGAAAAGGGTGAATTATGATGCTATTAGGCTAAACTGTGAATAGATATACCTGGGGAAATATATAACAGAAATGTGGACGTTGCATGGGGTTCTGCATATGTTTGTCCCATTAAGGAAGGGAAAGGATGGCAGGGTGAAGGAGCCAGGTTGACAAGAGAAAGAAAAAAAGACGTAAATTTAAGTTTTAAGAAACAAGGGCTGTTGAGAGCTACAAAACTGTTATGAGGGAGCTTAAGAATGGACATGGGAGAGCTAGAGAAGGCCTCGGCAAGTCGGACTGATGAAAAGTCTAAGGCATTGTACATGCATGTGAAGGTCAGGAGGATGACTAGAGTGAGGACAGGACCAATCATGGATAGACGAAGAAACATGTCTCAAGTTGGAGAAGATATGGGAGGTCCCTAATGAGAACTTGGCTTCAGAATTCACCAATGACAGCGAGCGGGACAAATGTGAGGTCAGTGCAGAACATGCTGATAGGCTGGAACATGTCAATGCTAAGAAAGGGGATGTGTGGAACTTTTGAAAAACATTACGATAGATAAGTCACCTGATGGGACATACCCCAGGTTACTATGGGAATTGATGGAAGAGATTGTTGCGCCTTTGGAGATGATCTTTACAGCCTCAATGGTCATAGGAACAGTGCCAGATGATTTGAAGGTAACAAATATGGTTTCTTTTTTCAAGAAAAATAATAGAGAGACTCTAGGAATTAAAGACCAGTGAGAAATTCATCAGTGGTAGGCAAATCATTGGACTGGATTCATAGAGAGAGGATTTATAAGCATTTGAAGAAGCATATTTTGGTTAGGGATAGAAACATGGCTTTATGTGGGGCAGGTCATGCCTCACGAGTTTGACCGAAGTCATTGAGAAAGTGACAAAACATATTGATGAAGACAGAGCAGTGGATGTGGTGTATATGGATTTTAATAAGGTGTTAAACAAGGATCCCCACGGTGGACTTATTCAGAGAGTCAGGAGGCGTTGAATCCAGAGAAACTTGGCTACGTGGATTCAGAATTGGTTTGCCCACAGAAGGCAGAAGGTGGTAGAAAATGGATTGTATTCTGCCTGGAGGGAGGTGACCAGTGGTGCTTGGCAGGGATCTGTTCTGGGACCCCAGCTCTTTGAGACTTTTATAACTTGGATGAGGAAGGGGAAAGGTGGGGTAGTAACATTGCAGATGACATGAAGGTTGGTGGTTTTGTGGATAGAGTAGAAGGCTGTTGTAGGTTACAACGGGACATTGTTAGGATGCAGAGCTGGACTGAGAAGTGACAGATGGAGTTCAATCCAGAAAAATGTGAAGTGATTCACATTGGAAGGCTGAACTCGAAGATAGTTATACAGGATTAATAGCAGGATTCTTAACAACGGGAGGAACAGAGGAATCTTGGGATTCATGTACTCACGTTCATAGATGCCTCAAAGTTGTGGTGCAAGTTGATAGGGCTGCTAAGACTGTGATAAGAGGCAGAGATTGAGAAGAACAGCCAAAGACTTTTTCCCAGAGTGGACATGACTTTAAGCTGTTGGGAGGAAAGTATGGGGCAGCGGGATATCAGTGGCAGTTTTTTTTTTACACAGAGCTTGGTAGGTTGTGGAATGCAGTGCCAGCTTTGGATACAATAAGGACATTTAGGAGTCTCTTGGATGGCACATGGATGCAAGAAAAATGGAAGGCTATGTAGTAGGAAGGGTCAGATTGATGTAGGAGTAGTTAAAGGATCAGCACAGTACTGGAAGGGCCTGTACTGGTTACATTGTCCTATGTTCCCTTAAAAATAATTTATTTTTTTAAATGAAGGCTGGCATGGGAAGTAAATACCTTTATCACATCACAGGTGAGCTTACTTATTGAACAATGACAGTTTTTCCAAGACAAACCCATTTTTAAAAAAGTCCAAGAAATTATACACTTCAAAAGAATCACATTTCATTTTCACATGGGCATAAATTGCTATTTCTCCAACATCAATAAGTCAACCACTGCTTTTTTTCTCATGACAAGCAGTGAGGAACTATAAATATGCCTTGGCATTGTCATCCTCATGACAAGAAGAAGAAATAAGTAAAATTAAACCACTTCTAGAGTTATGTGTTTATAAAGCCATATTTGACCATTATTAATAGACTAGACTATGGAAACATGGTGAAATATGGTTTTAATTCCCATTTCTGAAAAAGCCTTTAACTCAGTTACAGAGATAATTTAAAAACTCTGCAGAATATTCTCTATTTTGCCATGGGAATTTTTTAACCCTTTGAATTATACAGTACGGAAAATATTTTTCATTTCTTAAAAAATATAGACCATATTCTATATAAAAAATTTACAAGATAATGATAGTTAAAATACTTGTAGCACGATTTTTTGTCTAGCTGAAGGCTTGAAACTGCACAAATGTAATCTTACTCATTTCCCATCATAGTATATATACATTATTTTCTGATGTTGAATAATTAGTCATTGAATAGTCTATGAAGGCCAGCCATGGCACAACATTGATAATAGTTTCCAAGGCTAGCACTGCAGCCCTTTCATGAGATAACTGATGAGAACTAACCGGAGGAACAAAATCATGAAAATAATGAGGACATACACGAAAACATTAAACAGTGCATATATTTCAAAATTGCACAGATGACCTTTAGACTAATATGTGTTTAGCAAGTAGATTAATAATGTTATTAGACTTGGTCTACTGTCCAGCTGTATTTATACATTATGATGCACATGTACATCAATCATATACTTTTTCTGGGGCTTATTTATATGAGCTATCCAACAAGAAGCACCTGATCTTCTGCCAGACCAACATGATAGCCCAGGGTTTTAGCAAAACAGCATTTTAGTATTTATATGTAGAGTTGGCCTGAGCATATGGTTGAGTCTTGAAGGTTTAAAGTAAAAATTCCGGATTCATTTTAAATTGCTTACTAACTACGTGACACATTGGATGGATTATGTTTCAGAGTTAAACAGGATGAACTGAGCTTTGTAGAGACATGATATGCATGGCAATGGAACAACATCAGATTAATTCTCTATCATTTCGAAATCTGCACAGTAGTGGCATTGATGAATACAGAAACAGAAGAAGGGATTTCAGCCATTCTAATAGATCAAGGCCTATCTACAACTCAGATCTATTTATGCCTTCTGGTTCCACGTCCTTTGACAATATCAGCTAACAAAAAAAAAATTACTGAGCATGATCTTGAAATTTTCAATTACTCTGCATTCAAATATTTGTTACTTTAGAAGTCACTCATTACTCATGTTTAAAAGTGTTTCATATCAATGCTTGGAGAGCTCCCTGAAGCAATCTATACTTTTTCTGTTTTCCTCATCAGGTCTGCTTGCTGCCAGTACAGTTTACTTTTAGCTCTTATCTTTCCTGGGAGATTACCTGGTTACCATTGGAAAGGGGAATATGACAGACACATTTTCAAGTTATGACATGAGTGGACCCTTCTGTCTTTTTATTTGTATCTCTTTAATTAAGTCAATGATATGTGATACCTTGTATCCTAGTATAAGTCCATTTTGATCTGATTCTGGAACTGGTCCCCACATAACCAGGATCTGTGTAGGACTCACAGCCTCTGCTGTAGCATTTCCTGGAGCAGCTGATGGAACTGAAATTAAAGAGCAAAGGAAGAAATTTCACCAGAAAATCATTAGAATCAGTGACTTTACAATTAAATGAAATAAATTATACACTGTAGGAAGCAATTATCACAGCTGGATCAAATGCATGGATACACACAAAACATACACAATAATTAAATCGAATAAAGAGACGGATATTGAGCCCTTAAACCTGATGAAAATGAGAAAATGAAATGGAAGAACTCTCTAGATTGCTGGCGTCAATCAAATAGTTGCTTGAATGGATGTCTGAAGATAATGGTCATTTTAATGAATAATCTTGATGCCAATGGATACCATTACCTTGGTATTATTTAAGAAATGCATTGAACTCTGAACACATTCTCAGGTTAAGTTACACTCTCTCGGTGTATGATCCGGGGAATTCAGTCTCAGCTTACAGCACAATGACCGGATGATAATGGGACCTGGTATTCAAAATAAACTGGGGTTTCTACTGGCAAAGTGAGTAGACTCTACTCTGCTATGTTTAAAGAATAATGAAATTCTGTATAACAGCCAGTTAATTAAATGGCGGTAATAGCTTGGTTTTCACTTTGATTAAATTATAAAGAGAAGACTGAAGAAAAAAATTAAGCATGGAGAGATTATTTCCTTTCATACAAGCGTTATTGAATATTATTATCTCGAGCTTCCTAGTAGAAGTCGGCAAAATGAACTGAAAAACTGCTTATGTTTTCCACTGAGGTAATGAAGTCCTCTGTTGGCTGAGGTCAACCATGGACGTCAGTGCAGCATTCTAGCCAGAGCCGTACGATGTGGACAGCAAGCCACTGCCCCATGCAGCAGTCTCCCTCTCTCCACACAGCTGATGAACCCAAAGGAGCCTTTGCAGCTAATGTATTTTCATCATTATTTTGTGGAATTAAAATATTAATGAGTGATTATTGGGAATTGCCTTTCCTGAAATTATTTTACTACGACTGTAAATGTTAAATGTTGTTAGGTATCTTATTATTACATTGTTCACAAAATAATTTTTATCACAGATGTTCCTATATGGATTGAGGAAATGATTAGATATTGGCAATCAGAGTACAGCTTTGTTTGCTCATTAGCTAATCCGTGGTAATTACATTTTACCACAGTGATACAATTAGTTTAGGATTATATCCCAAGGTTTTTCTCCTGATTAACTAATTGCACCAAACCACACTGAATTCCCTACAGAAAGAATTACTAATCTCAATGAGTTGTCTAGGAGTGCTGTAGGGAGTTGAACTGAGGAGATAATTCATTCCATCATTTATTGACAGAATAGGCAAAAAAAGGAACTACCAACACCCAGACACAATTCAATTGTCTACAATTCCAAGTAAATAAAGTATCTTCATGATCACTCTTCTCTGAGTTAATTACCTTGCATCTTCTTCTTTATTCTGGGGTAGAAAGAATCAATGAGAACTCCTGATCTTTGGAAAATTAACATTTAATCTTATTTCTCAAATTTCCTTATGACATAGAAGGAAGCATTTAAGTTTCTTAAATTTGTTCCATAGCCAGGTAAATGCACTTCTATGCAAGGGGAAACAGAAATAGCAGAAAAAAGCCAGCTTATTATTCCCCCCTCCCCCCCACCCCATGGTCTGAGGGTAAGGTGAGTTCCTTATGAATTCGTTCTGTGGGGTACAGTAAAAGTAAACTAACATTCATCCACTCTGACTTTGCACTGGTCATTCTAATATTACAGAATGCTTTGCCTTCTACTCTTTCTGGATGTTTAAGTCCACCAAAATTGGACTTCATATTTAAGCTTGTTGCTTTACTCTTAATCAGGTTATACAGTACTTAACACCAAAAATTTCATTAACAAACAGGAAGTGCTCAATTTGTAGGAGTCTGGCATTATGACTCTGTTGCCAGACTTCACTCTTTGATCAGAAGGATGAAGCTGGCTGCTGGATAACCACCATTAAGAACACTGACCATGTTTGCCTCAGGGCTTGTTTTGAAAAAAAATGTACCATTCCTGTGAGATTTAGTATTTTGTTGCAGTGCATCCAACTTGGCACAGTTCAAAATACACAAAACACACTCGGAAAAGAAATTCAAATGCCAGGCATAGGTCAACTCACTGAGCAAAACTCGGAAAAAATAATACGCATAAAATGCCAAGCAAAACAATTGTTTGGACTGCAGCTGGCCGAAACTGGTTCTATCCATATAACTGATGATTTGCCTTGACATTTTAAAAGTGCCTGTTTAGGATGACACAGAATGTCCACATGAACTGTACACTCATAAAACCATAAAGAATTTGATTCAGTATGATAAATCAAACTATGGATCTCCATTCAGAGGTTTTAAGGAGGACTTTGTACCATTGGATTAGAACCAAGGCATCTTAAATTAAACAGCTTATTTTTATTCACGTTTTCTGTACATTTGTGATGATTTGAATATTCTGTTTCTAATCTTAAAGGAGGATGACATTTGGAGGAGTTGGTTTGAACTCTGATTACAAAGCTCAGTAAACACTACCAAAAAAAGAAATGGTTGGAATGACAAAGCAGCTGAAACACACTGTTGAATAACTTTACGTCCAATGGTATTAATGCAACATTACCACACTGTCAGCTTAAAAAAATTCCTCAAGGTGAGGCTTTATAAGCAAAAACACCAGCAAAAATATCAAAAGTACAGAAATAAATAAATATATATTTAAATTAGGTTGAAATTCTTATAGGCTAATTGAAAAACAAAAGGATCAGCATAGCTGATTCGTTTCATCTTCAGGACCAAAGCCCTGACAGCTATCAGCATTCAAAATGAAAATACTATGAGAATTCAATCAATGTCCCACAGACATTCCAAAGAGGAATTCACTTTGAATCTAGATAATAAAGCTATGAAATCATGCCATAAGGATAAAAAAAAAGCATGCACTTGGAACAGAAGAAATTCTTCAGCTGCAGTGAAGGACCAGTAGTAAGCCAGAAAAGACAACCTACATTTGGTCTTACAACATTACACCTAAACAAGATACAAAGGCTATTCTCCTGCTATCGTGGACACTCTTCACTGACATTGCTGGACATACACTTTTACATATTCTTCCTGAAGTTGACAGTAATCTTAAGGTGCTTCCCATCTCACATCATAGTTTCATACGTTGTTTTATTCAAGAGTACCTGACTCTCTAGTGCATCCTTGAACTTGACTGCTCCAGGGCCCTGATCCAATAGCATTAAAAGCCTGGATCTGAAACATATAGTTGGTCCATTCCTCCAGATTCTCGATGGTGATTTCCCTCTCCAGACGATCATTAATGATCTGAGTCGCAGGCGTGCCCTGACCATCCAGTCTCCAATACCTAATTCTGTATCCAACTGATTCCGGGTTACCATTGTACTCAGACTCCGGAAGAGGCTGTGAATAAATAAACGTCAAGTAGATTATGGATGAAACGGAACATGCTGGTAATCGCATAAATTGCCTCTGAGCCAAGGCCGACACATTATAGTACATTAACAAGCAAATTGCTTAATCTAAAAAAGAAATTTGGTTGTTAATCCCTGTGAAGAAGTACTCAATGAATTTGAGAATGGGCTGATTTTCTTGCTCTTAACTTGAGTGTATTAGCTTGGAGCGATGTTGTATACACTGGAAAACAATAATAAATCAAGCAAGTTTGATTCCAAGTATTTTTCCACCCTGTATCCAACCACCCTTTTAAAAAACTTTTCTGGGATATACTCATTAGGAAAATAGAGCATAAAGGCAGTTCTTAGGGAGAATATCCTGGAGGGATTGTCCAATGAGCCACATGGGTAAAATTTAGAAATAAGAAAAGGCTGATTACTTTGCTGCCTTAATACTATTGGCTTCCCAATGTTCAGCAGGAACTACAGGAACAGATACATAAGCAAATGGTAGATGAATGCAAGAACAATAGGGTTACAAAAGTTGGGTGAATTTCAACGTTCTCAATATAGACTGGGATTGTGTCACTGCAAGGGGCTTTGATGGAGTGGAATTTGTTCAGGGCATCCAATAAACTTTTTTTGAGACAATATGTGGAGAACCCTATAGAGAAGGAGCAGTACTTGACCTTATCTTAAGAAAATGGGCAGGTGACAGAAGTGTCTGGAGGGAGACACTTTGGGACTAGTGACCATAATTCTGTAAGTTCCAGTTCAGGTATGAAAAGGCTCCTTATGGTTGTCATTGCCAGAGGTGGTAATGGAGACAAGCTCCTATCAAATGCTGCCAATGGTATGCGACTCAAATAGTTTCTGACAACCAGGTCCAGCTCCTGGCCTTCACATATTTTCGTCAGCTGTGGTGGGCAGGTCACCTAAGAGAAGGAGAACTCTGATCTCAAAACTCCATTGCCAGGCTGCTATACCACTTGTGGGGAAGGCTTCATAAGTAAACCTGGAAGGATAAAGCCGGAGTTGGAGTCCCTAAAGCAGTCCTACGTTGAGTTCAATGCTGACTGGGAACCCCCGCGATGCTGCTGGTGCCAAACTGCATAGTTTCTGCTGTTCTTTTGGGTTCATCAGATGTGTGGAGAGGGGGAGCTTGCTACATGGACAACAGCTCGCTCTCCATATCGTACTGCCCTGGCTTGTGTATCTAGACATGCAACATCCTTGGCCGACTCTGAGCGACAGAGCCCTCATCTGGGTATGAAAAGGGATGAGGTCAATCCTCATTAAGATCCTGAATTTGGAGAAGGCTGATTTCAATTGCACCAAGAGATGGTTTGGCCCAAGTAGAATAGGAGCAGTTGGTTGTTTGAGAGTTAGTAAGAGTTCAGAGGCAGCATATCCCAGTAAGGATAAAAGCAAAGATGGCAAGATTCAGGAATCTTAGATGACAAGGCACCTTGAAGGTTTGATCACGGTAGAAAACGTAACATATGGCAAGTACAGTACCGTGCAAAAGTCTTTTATATATTTATATATATAGTGCCTAAGACTTGCACAGTACTGTATTTGTTAATGTAGAGCACAGAGCAGTTTGCAAATCTGGCAGAAGCAACGAATGTTGGAAATGGTGAGGGTGGAGTGCCAGACGGAGGTGGTGGCGTACATGCAGACACACTCAGCCTTGAGACACCATGCAAGGTAATTTGATTCAAAGCAATTGGATTATTGATCATTACAGATTATCTCTCTGGTGCGTCCCTCTCCCTGCCCCCTTCTCAGTCCACTCTCAGTCCGCAATAGAGACCCATATCAGAATCAAGTTTATCATAACTCACAAATATCTTGAAATGTGCTTTTTTTTTCCCATGGCAGCAGTACAGTGCAATACACAAAATTATTACAGCACTGTGCAGAAGCTTAAGGCATCCTAGTATATATACAGTACATGCTTTTGCACAATACTGTATAGGCAACTTAAGAGCGAAATTAGGAGGGCAAAAAGGGGCCATAACTTGACCCAAAACATCCACTGTACATTTCTCTCTGCAGATACTGCATGATCCACTAAGTTCCTCTACTGATTCTCTAGCCCCAGAATCCAGTATCTGTAGTCCTTTATGCCTCCATTGCCAGTTAAAGTAGATTTGTAGGGAATTAGTTTTTTATTATTCAGAGAGTGATTATATCCGCTTATGAAGTCAGACCGAATCACTGTGTTTAAGAAATATTTACACGTGCACTAAAACAGGCAACACATCAAAGGAGGCAAATGGGATTTTTGCAGATGGGCGAATTTACTGACCACACCTAATGCAAATATACCAATTAGAAGCAAAATGGGGGCCTCTTGATCCCAAGCCAACTCGACTGGCTGATTTGAGTATAATCGCAGCTCCGCATTCCTGTCTATGTACAGGCACATTTATGACACTTACTAATCGACCATCTGTTGACTACAGCTTAAAGATATGCTCTGACTTTGCTTCAGTTGTCTTTTGGAGAAGAGAGTTCCAGGGATAGAGAGCTATGGGTAAAGCCTATGTAGTTCTAAGGTAGGGACATGTTTGGCAGAGTTTTGTGGGCCAAAGGGCCCATATTGCTGTATGTTTTCTGTGTTTCTATGGATTCACAATTCTCCGAGAAGGTATTTCCTGCATCTCTGTCTAAATGCATGACCCTTTGTTATTTTTGAGAGGATGAAAGTGAACGATAGTTTGAATTGCTGCAATACAGATGCAGAAGGAACGCCTACTGCACTGTCGGAAGGTATCACAGGCTTTTCTACGAGGGCATAGATAGGGGAATTGCAAGCAGGCTCTTTCAGGGGAACATGAGGGGCAACTTCTTCACTCAGAGGGTCGTGAGAGCGTGGGAATGAGCTGCCAGCACAAGTGGTGCATGTGAGCTTGATTTCAACATTTAAGAGACGTTTGGATAGGTACATGGTTGGTAGGGGTACGGAGGGCTATGGTCCAGGTACAGGTTGATAGAAGTAGGCATTTTAAATGGTTTGGTACAGACTAGATGGGCCAAAAAGCCTGCTTCTGTGTTGTACTTTTCTATGACTCTTTGATGACAAAAACAACAATATATTTCAAGTCAAGAAGCTGTATCATTTACAGGTGTTGATGCTTTCATACACATACCACCCTTACTGCTATAAGTAGCAGGGACGGTATATTTGGATGGCACTATTGTCGCTTAGTTGCTCTGATGTTACGTATCTCCCAGATTGTACATGATGTTCAAAGGAATCAATGATCATGCTGGTTGGGGTGCCAGTCGGAAACAGAAGAGACTCTGCAGATGCTGGAAATCCAGAGCAACACACACAAAATGCTGGAGGAACTCAGCAGGTCAGGCAGCATCTATGGATGGGAATAACCAGTTGACACTTCAAGGCCCTTGAACAGGACTGGAAAGAAAGGAGGCAGAAGGCGGAGGGAGGGAAAAAGTCAGGTGAATGCACGCCAGTCCTCATTGAGAGGTCAGTAGTGGATAGGGTGAGCTCTACTTCATTAGGAAATTTGGTATGCCACCGAAGACTTCTGCAAATTTCTACAGAATTATGGTGGAAAGCAGTCTGATTAGTTGCATCACAGCCTGGCAGGGAGCCTCCATTGCACAACATTGCAAGAGGCTGCACAGGGTTTAGACTCAGCCAACTCCATCACAGGTACAACAGGACACCTTCAGGAGGCGGTGCCTCAAGAAGTTGCAAGCATCATTAAAAACATTCGCCAGCCAGAACATGCCCTCTTTCTGCTACTACCATCAGGGAGGACCTATAGAAGCCTAAAGAACCATATTCAATGTTTTAAGAACATCCTCGTACCTGTCACCATCAGATTTCCGAACAGTTTGTGAACACAACCATGTTATTCATCTTCGGCAGCATTTATTTATTTTGTAATTTACAATTATTTATATGCCTTGCACTATATTACTGCTGCAAAACACAAAAAAAATCACAATATATGTCATTTATAATAAAACCGATTCTGATCGAGGGCAGAGTCCACACCCCAGCTTTTCCACTGGTTAAGGATGCAAGTTCTTTTTTCCATTGGGGCATATGATGCTAGTCTGACCTCCATCCTGGAATTTCCCAATTTCCATCCAGCCCAATCTGCACCTCTGTGGATCGGATGCCTCGTCTCCACACACTGGCGTTCACAAGGCGAGGTGGTGAAAGGCAGCAAGGTTCGCTGCCTGCAGAACATAGCACTCAGAGAAGTTCAAAATTAACTAAAATTCAAGAAAATAATTAAGAAAATGACTAATGTTTGTTTAAACCTAATACGCACATTAAAAAAAAAAGCAATAAAAGAAGACAAAATAAGACAAATAAAATGACCCACCCACCCAGGATAAACAGGGATTCCGTGATTTTCTGTTGAGGAATCCCAGCAAGATTTGACTCTGCTGTTGGGTTTCCCATGGAACCAGACAGTTATGAAAAACAACAGATCTTGCCTTGTCAAATTTGCAAAGTCTGAGACGCCTGCATTTCACAGTGCCTATATGCAAGACACATTTCAGCATCAGAACTTAAGTGTTTGCAAACACAACAGTCACTGAGATCTGGTAGAGTCTCCAAATGTCCAATACAGTCACAAACATTTTAAAGCTTCTGAAAAAAACTCCAAAACTGCTTCTAAACTTTTTCTTAAGCTAATCTACTAAAAAAGGAAAATTCTTTAATCTCATAAACCTAATTAAAATGAATGAGATGGATACCCTGTACTGGTCCAGGATCACAGAAAGTAAATGTTGGGGAATCTCAGCAGGCACCTGCTCCCCTCCAGGCATAACTACCAACAAAATCCATCAGAATCCAGGCATTATGATGCTGAATATTAACACCATTTAGTGTTAATAAAATATATGGATGAAAGAACTGCAACCTCTATTGTTTCAATCTGTCAAAAGATCTAAGAAATATATTGTAAATTTAAAAGTGTGGAAAACTGATTTGCATCCATGGTAGAACACAAAGTTTTAATCTAATTAAAATACCAAAACATTTTCATATTGAACCCTGAGTAATGGTTTAGAAAATTGATTAGTCAGGCTTGACTGAGCAAAACCATACATCTCCGGAACTACTTTGCCCTTTATTTTGAACAGCCTTCTATAAAATCAGTATGAAAAACCTCATTGAAAATCTCCCACATAACTTCTCATTACAGGTGACAAGCTTACTATAAATGATTAAGTTAAGGATGTTTTTAAAAGATGCACTTGTTGACAGAGATGACTGTGTCCGGTGACAGAAAATATGATATTTATGAATATTTCCTGTGTTTACAAGATAATTATTTGTGATACTTTTTATTTCAGTTTGTCTACCCAGTAATATCCAGAAAACCAACCATAACACTATAACATTTTTAAATGTTTCCAGTTTTTACATTTACTCCCAACATAAGAATTAAATCCATTGCATAATAACTATGTGCATAAATAACTTCCAGACTTGTCATAATATTCTTGTACAAAATGGAACTGGGCAAATATATCCAGGAAGACTCATAGCTCTCATTTAAGTTCATCTTTATTTATAGTAACATGTCCATATGTCAACTAATTTTTCACTGAGTTGTATGATAGTCAGCATTATATTTTATCTTCCATTATTATCTTTAATTTAATAGTCAGTTCAATTCATTTTATGATTTCTGTGCAATGCACTGATTAAATGCCTCCTAGATCAATATCATTTGCAAACTTAGTCAATCTAAGAAATTACTGTAAATTAAACCTTGTATTTTTAACACCACTTTCTGTGTCATCCTGTTTAGTCCTCTTACAAAACTCTTAACAAGAATTCCCATCTGTTGTAACTTGCTCTGATCTTGCGGCTTGTCATTTTCACTCATTTGAAAAGCATCATTCTTACTCCATTAGCTAAATCTATTCTTTTTCATTTCACTAATTAACACAGCATCTCCACTTACCACCCAACGGACCCATAGACTTGTCTCACTTGCAGTTCGCACCGTGATGCTTGCTGGTGCTATATCGGGTGGAGCCTGCAGAGTTTGAATTACACGGGAAGGCCAACTTACAGGACTGGAGCCCACAATATTCATCTGCTTTATTCGAAACCTAATGACAAAATAATGATGTACATTTAACACAAGAATTAATTGCATTGTTCAGATTTAAATCAAATATAATCTTTATAATTCCAGCACGAGTTAAATTGCCATATTTCCCATTAGCCAGGTGGTCAGGTATATTACACAGGCTTATTAAACTTGATAGCTCATTCAACATTTGAAATGAGAACAGAAATTCAAATAAGCACCATATCTTTGACTCAAGGCTACCACTGACATGATGAGTTTTGTGCATGGTTCTGGTCCTGTGCTTTAGAGATCTCGACGTACATTAAAAATTCATGTGTGGACACACAAGGAATTCTAAAGTCTCAGCTGCACTGTAGCAGGAAGGTCCAAGTTGATGCCAAGCACTAAAACAGCTGCAATAAATAAATTAAAAAACAGAGCATTTACTTTCCTCCTGCAGGCAAAGGCTCATGATGTGAAACTATTTCACTAATGTCAGCACCTTTTTCCAAACCTCGTCTGCAGTCAGTTCCCATTGGTGAGGCACAAAACGTGTCAAGCAAGCATTTTCACCGACTGACCACAAACAAGGCTTGGAAAACAAACTGTCCACCACTCACCTCAAAGATGCACACACCTTACAGAAAACATTATTGGATATCTATTAATGGGCATTCGGGCAACATCTCCCTTCATAAGAAATAAAACACAGGAGAAGGCTATTTGGAGTTTCACACCTGTTGACTCATTCACTGATTGATGGTAGCCTCTTCTGCACTACTTCCCCATAACCATCAATTCCTCAATCTTGCACATATTTATTAATCTCTGCCTTAAACATATCTACAGATCTGTCCTCCACCATGCAGGGTAGAGAAGTGCAGAGATTCACTACCTCCTGAGAATTCTCCAAGTACCTTATCTACAGCAGAGCTCAAACTGTAGTTCTTTACAGTGATGGTTCCTGCTCACTGACAGGCCATTTCTGGGGTAAGCTCTGCAGCCCGTGGACGAACTGATCCCATGGCGATGTCGCCGACTGAAGCGTCGCGGGAGAGAACTGAACGTCACAAGCAGGGGATTGGCTGATGGAGGCCTGTGTACTCGGACCGCTCTCTCTCGATGGTGGGGGAAGAGTTTACAGCTGATTCTCAAGTCAGAATGAACGCGACGTGGCAGACTCTAACATCGCATGCAGCGATTTGCTTTATTTAATCACTCCACTCGCTGTGGGACACCTCTCTGCCCCTTTATTAAGGAGAGTGAGAGAGCCTGTGCTGTGTCGAATTGTCGGGTAAATGATTAGCTTCTGTTAGGCTGCAGATCACGGTCTCGCTTTGGAAGCTTTGCATGCTAGGTGGGTGGTGGGTGCTGATGCTTTTTACTGAAATAAGTGGGGCAGGGTTGATGCTTTGTTGCTGCTTGTGAATGGGGGGGGAAGGGGGCTTTGAGTGACAGTAAAAGCATTAAGACTGCAGTCTTTGAGATACTCATGTTTTTTTCATGTATATCTGTGAAGAGCAAGAATTTCAGATTGTACATTGCTTGCATTCTCTGATATTACATGGAACCATTTGAATCATATCTACTCTTTCCTGAGGAATGGCTTGGATCTGCTCCGATTTGCCTGCCGTCACAAACAGATCAACAGCAGGTGCCATTTCATTGGCTCTCCACTCGGCTGCGGAACACCTGCACAGTGAAGACACATACATCAGGATACTCTTCAATGACTGCAGCTCATCATTTTACGCCATCATCCTCACAAAACTAATCAATAATCTCCAAGACCTAGACCTTAATACCTCCATGTGTAACTGGATCCTTGATTTCCTCACTTGCAGACTCCACAGTTAGTTCTGAATGGTAACACCATCTTCGCCACACAGATGCACCACAAAACTGTGTGCTTAGCTCTCTGCTCTACTTGCTATATACTTAAGGCTGTGAGGCCAGGTACAGCTTCAATGCCATATTAAAGTTCGCTGACGACACCACTGTTGTTGGCCAAATCAAAGCTGATGACAAATTGGCATACAGGAGGGAGACTGAAAATATGGTTGACTGGTGCCACAACAACAACCTCTGACTCAACATCTGCAAAATCCAACAGCTGGTTGTTGACTACAAGAGGAAGAAACTGGAAGCCCTAGAGCCAGTGCTTATTAGGGGATTGGAGGTTGAGAGGGTCAGTAGCTTTAATTTCCTGTGCGTTATCAGAGGATTTGTTCCAGGACCACCCTGTAAATGCCATTTCAAAAAAAGTACAGCAACACCCCTACTTTGTTACAAGTTTGTGCAGATCTGACATGGCATCTATACTTCTGATAGACCCCTATGGATGCACAGTGGAGAGGACCCTGATTGAAAGGGGTATTGCCTCAGCAGAAACACTGATGTTGGTTCAATTATCCTCCAGTAGATTTGTAGTAGTTAGCAGACAATGCTCTGGTGGTATCTCTAGTACTTCGATATGCCTGCTGGACATAATCCAGCATTCATTCATTCAATGAATTGTACTCGGCTTGAGATTTTGATGTTTCAACACCCGTTTCTTTACAAGCCGAAGGTTATGCTGTCATCTTGAAGGTAATGGCGAATTTTATCTCTGCTGTTAACCTTTCCTAAGGGACGGCACCTGTGGTACGGGAACAGGTTCACACTTTCCAGGGTCTCACCATGGGGATTTGTTGTCAGAGAATGATGCTTCATAACAGGGTGAGGTTGACAGAGCTCTTTGCTTTGCGTATGGTCTTGAATGCTTCACTTGATACCTCTATCACAGTGTGTTCATATTTAGGCATATAGACCAGCCCTGCAGACAGTATTCTAGGTCTAAAGCAATGTACACAAAATGCTGGAGGAACTCAGCAGGTCAGGCAGCGTCTGTGGAAATGAACAAACTGTCGACGATTTGAGCCAAGACCCTTAATCTGAACTGGAAAGGAAGGGGAAGATGCCAGAATAAAAAGGTGGTGGGGTGCGGAAGAGGAAGAAGGCTAGCTGGAAGGTGATAGGTCAAGGCCAGTTGGGTGAGAAAGGTAAAGTGCTAGAGAAGAAAGAATCTGATAGCAGAGGAGAGTGGACCATAGACCATAGGAGAGAGGGAAGGAGGAGGGAGCCCTGGGGAAGTGATAGGAAGCTGAGAAGAGGTAAAAAGCCAGAGTGGGGAATAGAGAAAGAGGCAAGGAGAGAAACATTTTTTACCAGAAAGAGAAATCGATATTCAAGCAATCAGGTTGGAGGCTACCCAGACGGAATACAAGATGCCGTTCCTCCACCCTGAGGACAGCCTCATCTTGACTTGAGAGAAGGCTATGGGCCAGCATGTCGAAACGTGAATGGTAATGGGAATTAAAATGTTTGGCCAATTTTGGTGGATGGAGCAGAGGTGCTCGACGAAGCGGTCCCCCAATTTACAACAAGTCTCATCGAAGTAGAGGAGGCCACATCGGGAGCACCAGGCGCAATAGACGACCCCAGCAGATTCACAGGTGAAGCGCTACCATGCCTGGAAAGATTGTTTGGGGCCCTGAACGGAGGTAAGCCAGGAAATGATTGGTATAAACTGAATATAATTGCTGAATGATGTTTTCACTCAAATCTCCCCACTTGCTCTCCCTGTGTGCTAACTTTCATTGACTCATGTATAAGGACACATGGGTTTGACTGAACACCAGCACATTTCAATTTCTCACCATTTAAAAAATGATCACCATTTCTATTTTTCCACTTGGATATGTCTATCACTCATGGTCTTCTCATTTAAATCATTGCCATTAATTGTGAACAGCTGAGCTCCCTGCACAGTCCCCAATGGCTACCTCTTAGTCACAGCCCTTCAACTCAAACATGACCAGTTTCTTATCCATTAATCCTTAGCAAATGTGATTATATTAACCATAATCCCAGGAGTTAGTTTGTTTTGATAATCTGTTTAGTGACTGCTTATCAAAATCTTCCATTACACTGCATCTACATGCCCCCACCCCCTCTGAAAGCTACAACCTCAACATAATCTGTCAAACAAATTTTCCTCACACAAGACCATGCTGCTTGACCCAATCCTATCATTATTTTCTTGATGCCCTTTTTCTACCACCTTATGTGCAGTTCTTTTCACGACTGATGTTAAGCAAACTAATCTTTAGTTCCCTGTTTTCTTTCCCCTGCCTTTCTTGCAAAGTAAGATTACATTTGTTACATTCCAGTCTGTGGGGATCATTCAAGATTCCACAGAATTTTATAAGATGACAACCACTACCTTTATAGCCTCCTCTCTCAAAGCCGTTTTCATCAAGTACCAGCATTTATCAGCTTTTGATCCCATTACTTTATCCAATTTTATTGCTAACTTTCTTTAATTCCTCATTCACATTTGATCTGACAATCTTTGCGTATGGTCTTGAATGCTTCACTTGATACCTCTATCACAGTGTGTTCATATTTAGGCATATAGACCAGCCCTGCAGACAGTATTCTAGGTCTAAAGCAATGTACACAAAATGCTGGAGGAACTCAGCAGGCCAGGCAGCGTCTGTGGAAATGAACAAACTGTCGACGATTTGAGCCAAGACCCTTAATCTGAACTGGAAAGGAAGGGGAAGATGCCAGAATAAAAAGGTGGGGGGAGGGGGGGGGGGGAAGAGGAAGGAGGCTAGCTGGTCCTGAAACTGAAAACTATTTTTCATGGAAACAGAAACAAAATAGATGTTTTTAATTTCTCTGTCGATTCACTATTTCCAACATAATTTTTCCCATCTGAGATGGCAAAGGGACCAAGTAAACCTTTGTTAATATTTACCTTTTTGAGTATATGCCAAAGATTTCCCACTAGATCTGTTTTTATTTCTCACAAGATTACTCACTTGTTCTTCTTCATCTTGGCTTACTTATTTCCTTATTCTAAAGATGATTCTAAGCTGTCCTGACAGTTATTTATGAAGTCAGCACATATCACCAAAGGATTACTGCGTTTTACATTACAGCACCACCAATGTTCCCTCTAAGGTGTGCACCCGTGCACATACACACATCTTTTGCTACGAGCCCACAAAGGAATTTAAACGGTGCACAAAAGTTTGCCACCCTCTACCTCACTGGCATGTTAAGTTTACTTCACGATTGTACAAAATCACGTTTCCTTTTCCAGTTTCTGATGCAGACAGTTCTGACAAAGTGGAGCTTGTGATGATTTGTCTGCAGATTTTAAACCTGGCTTATTTATACTGAAGAAATGATTGATTCACTACGTTGAATTCCGAAGAAGCAAAGGGTGTGAGGCGCAGGAGAAGTGCAGGCAACACACACAAAAAGCTGGAGGAACTCAGCAGGCCTGGCCGCATCCATGGAAACAAGCACAGTCGACATTTTGGGCCGAGACCCTTCAGCAGGACTGCTAGTTCATTTAAAGTGGAATAGCTTAATGTTATTGATATTAACACTATTACATGCTGTCATATAGTATATTGTATAAGACTCATTGATTTGTATTATTCTGTTTATTTTGAACAATGAACAATTGGACTTGGTAGTTTATCATCCTTTGAAAAGCTTCATGTTTACTTCCACTTAAAAACATTCAGTGCGCTGATGTTGTTGTCACTGGGCAAAGACAAAACATTGCACAGCACAAGTATTTTGCCCACACAGGTCATTACAAATTAGAGGGAACATTGGGGACCACATAAACTCGTGCATTTACCAATACTACCACCCTCATGTCGGCACATGGTAACTTTGCAAATGCAAAATGCGACTGGCCTATTTTAAAAATCACAAAATGATGTAAGGCAGTCGGAAATCCAAAAGGCAGAGGTGGTACGGTGAAAAGGAAAGCCAAATTGTGCAGAGAGCATGTTAAGATGGCCAGAATGATGATGAGATGGCATGAGAGGCTGCGGGTGATGCAACCATTGAACTGCCTAAGGAACTCAGCACGTCAGGCAACATCTCTGGGAGTAAAGGAATAGCTGATGTTTTGAGTCGAGACTTTGCATCAGGACTCCTGATGTGGAAGGATCATCAGGCAGCCTAATCATGAAAAACAGAAAGTTCATATTTTCATAAATTTAGGACCATATTGAACTTTGACTCTTGCATCCACATAGTAGAATATAAATGCTGCAGCTTCAAAAAAAACTTCCTGCTTCAGTTTTTTTAAAAAACATGCTTGATATGACTCAGAAGAAATGATTCATTTTTTGACGCTAAGAATAACTTGAAGATTTTTTCAAAATGAAGCCTAGGTTGTTAGAAAATAAATCAGTGAGCTGAATAATCCATTCATTTTTTCAAATCTTGAATTTGTTCTCACATTATTTGGCAGTAAAAAGATCTCTGTCTGCTAAAGAGCAGTGCACACCACCACAGAAATACTTAGCTATGAATTTTATACAGATGCATATACAAAGCCAAACCAGGGCTTACAATAATGACAATCTCACAGCAAAATAATGGCTTGGAAGTTTTTTTTTGCTTGTGACTTACATTAAATATATTTTTTGTAGGTTTTATAAATGAATCTGCTTTTTTCCCCAACATTCAGTTTGCAAATGTTAAGTTTACTCTTCTCATGATAATGGCTTTCAATCATTTTCTCCATCTGTCAAACTACCTTATTCTCAAAGATTCCTGACCAATCGCAGCAAACAGCTGCACTGAACATATGAGGGGTGATCGATAAACTTGTGGCCTAAGGTAGAAGGAGTCAATTTTAGAAAACCTAGCACATTTATTTTTCAACACAGCCCCCTCCTACATTTACACACTTAGTCCAGCGGTCGTGGAGCATACGGATCTTGGACATCCAGAATGTGTCCACAGCACGGGTGATTGATAAGTTTGTGGCTTAAGGTGGAAGGAGATGAGTTATTAATTTCAAACTTTCTGCATAATCACTCAAAGAGTTGAACTGCATGTGCATGTAACGAGAGCTATATAACTCATCTCCTTCTACCTTAGGTCATGAATTTATCAATCACCGATCTGTGGCCACTTCCTGGAGGTCCAAGATCCGTATGCTCCACGACCGCTGGACTAAGTGTGTAAATGTAGGAGGGGACTATGTTGAAAAATAAATGTGCTAGGTTTTCTAAAATTGACTCCTTCTACCTTAGGCCACAAACTTATCAATCACCCTCATATTAAATTTAACATGGCAATATCTGAAAAATGTGGAGACATAATGTATTTACATATTCCGTAGGAAATTTCAGTTGTTTGAATTGAACAAATATGACAGACCTACTACCCACAGGGAAAAGTTATTTGGGACTAAAGTGACAATCAAGTCACAGCTAGACCCATTGATTGGACTTCTTGTTTAAAGAATTTTAACATGCAAAACTATTTTTCAATAGCAACTAATGAATACAAATATTCAAGTGAAAAACACAGGCTTAACATTTCCGAACTACCACACAAAAGGATGAAGACAGTGAGCCTCATTTCCCCATCTCATAATTAAAGCTTATTCCAGTTCCAATGATGCAATATTACTTAATTATAAGTCTGACATATTTGGCAGCAAGTAATTTCAATTTGCTACAACCGACTGCATTATGTACACAAGCAGTGGTCATTTGCCTAGAAATTTATCTCCGGTCTGCAGAGCGAAATGTGCCATATAGCAGTGGCAGCATGGTGTGCTGTGCACAGGATGTATCAGGCTGTATTGGTAGGGATTTCTGTGGGGCACTCTGCCACAGCACGTCACCACTACTACGTAGCATGTTTGGCACTATTCGTCAGGGGCGTCATGGTAACATCGTGGTTAGCGCAACGCTTTAAGGTACCAGCAACCCGGGTTCAATTCCTGCCACTGCCCATTAGGACATTCTCCCTGCGACCACATGACCTTCCTCTCACAGTCCAAAGACGTGCTGGTTGTTATGTTAATTGGTCATTGGAAATTGTCCCATGGGATTAAATCAAGGGATTACCGGGCGGCATGGCTCAAAAGGCCGGAAGGACCTTTTCTACAATGTATCACAACAAACAACAAGCAATTAAGTAAATAAATAGAAACACAAAATCAGGGATTAATTTCCATACAGATCAGTTCTTCATTAATTTCTGCCACAATCACACATCACACCCCTATAGTGCAAAAATCAGATAAATGCTAGGACCATCTGCAAACCAGTATTTACATGTCCTGTAATAAAACAACGAGATTCTTCTCTCATTAGTGCAAAAGCATTGTTTTAGCTTTGGTGGTTATTCAACCAATTATAAGTGATTTTTGTACATGGCAGCAAAGCATTCTACACCATCTTTCATCTTCTCCTGACAACATTGATGTATTGTGCGTCTAACTTACACTATACCCTGGGAGACATTCAGTAGGGGCAGGGATAACAAAACTTAGCTGAGAAGCCTCCTTGGTACCACAACAGAAAAATGCCTTACCTGTGGAAATTTCGAGGACATTTATAGAAAGATTATGGGTAAAGCTTTGCCTTTTATACTGTGTCAAACAGAAGATTACATTAGGGTTGTCAAGAAATATTTTAAGTCTCATTTTGGGCAAGCCCTTTGGAAATTTTGTGAGTTTTTTTTGACCCTGCCAAAGCGTGTAGTGATTGCAAACAAATAGTATCATGTCAGGCACCAAGTATCGAAATACAGAGAAAATCTCTACAATCCCTCAAAAATGAATCTTAACTTTATTTTTAAAGGATACTCTCTATTGCAATGTAAATCCTATGGATTAACTGAAACAGCCAATCTAGTTTAAATCCTACATACGCTGGCAATTAGTTGGAGAATGACCACATGGGATTCTTATTGCTTACAGGTAGTTTCACTCTTTCAAGTCTGGAAACCATTAAGAACTAAGTGCTAAAGATAAAACAGCAGTACATTCAGATCCCCCAAATTCTGTAATAATTTTTTTTTCATAGAGACTGTGTATAAAATAAATTGCATTAGTATGAGTATAATTTACATTGTTAAAAGAAGGATAAAGATACGTGTCTTCGTCTTACCTGTAGTATGTATAAGGAATCAATTTAGGGATTTCTAACATCTGGGCATCTGGTTCATTCTCCACCTCATACAGCAAAACCCATTCTTCATCCTCTCCAATCTGAGAAGAGAAACACTTAAGTATGGATGTGAGGAGGTATAATCTACAGTATTTAAATAAGGAGGTAAGTTGCATAGTTTACTGAGCAATAACATGAAAATAGGCAATAACTAAAAACATTTTCATTCAAACATTTAAGATTTAAAATATGAATACTGTGTTTCAACACTTCAAAAATATAAATGTAAACTCATTATTAATTTTCTTAAGCTACTTTAATCAATCTGTAGAAAGGTTATAATCAGATTGGAAAGATAATTTGTAGTATTTGGTTTATATTCAATTTAAAATTGGAATTTTTTTGTATAGAATATACTGTATACAAACAACTTGCCTCACAGTTATTGCTAATTCCTAAAACAATTTGACATAGTTCTGTGTTCTTCTGCCAAAGATCTTTGCAACTTATCTGAGAGAAGGTACTATTTTGGATGAGTGAAGTATTTTCTTGTTCTGGTGGAGAGTTAGTACAGTAGCCGGGTTAACTTCCAGGTATATCTGTAATTTTGCATTATCGGCAAACTGATATTTTTCTTAAATCTTTTAAATACTGTGACTAGAAAATGCTCAACACCCTCCTTGATTAAAATTGGTTTCTTTGACATTAATATGGTTGGTGTATATGATAGTGAAGCAGGAGACATTTTCTCCAGTTATTCCCTGACTGGAATAAATAGGAGTAGACGACTTTCTAAACAGGGTGTGAATTCAGAAATCAGAGGTGTAAAGGGACTTGGGAGTCCTAGTGCAGGATTCCTTAAAGGTTAAATCAGTAGTAAGGAAGGCAAATGCAATGTACTGTGGAGGACATTTTAACTGGTGGCAACACCGTCTGGTATGGAGGGGGCACTGCACAGGATTGGTAAAAGCTGCAGGAAGTTGCAAGCTGAGCCAGCTCCATCGTGGGCACTGGCCTCCCCGGTATCGAGGACATCTTCAAAGGGCCAGGCCTCAAAATGCAGCATCCCTCACCAGGACTGTTACCCAGGCCATGCCCTCTTCTCATTGAACCAATGAACACACACTAGTTCACTTCTTTTTTCCCTCTAATTGCACTACTTATTTACTTTAACTTTATAAATATTTATTGACTATAATTTAGTTTTTATTATGTACTTCAAAGTACTGCTGCTTCATAACAACAAATTTCATGACATATGCCAGTGATATTAAACCCTGATTCTGATGCTAGCATTCATTTCAAGAGAACTAGTTATAAAAGCAATGATGCTGAGGTTTTATAAGGCATTGGCCAGACTGTATTTGGAGTATCGAGAGGAATTATGGTCCCAGAACTAAGAAAGAATGTGCTGGCATTGGAGAGGGCCCGAGAATATTTACAAGAATGATTTAGGGAATGGAAGGGTTAACAAATGAGGAGTGTTTGATGGCTCTGTGGTGTACACACTGGAGTTTAAAAGAACGATGATGGGTGGGGGGATAGCATGGGGTATCTCATTGAAACTTGCCAAACCATGAAAAGCCTAGTAGTGGGAATATGAAGAGGATGTTTCCAATAGTGGGAGTATCTAGGACCCGAGGGCATGGTATCAGAATAGGAGGATGTCCCTTTATAACAGAGGTAAGATAAAAGGACCTCCCTTAAGAACAGATATGAGGAGGAATTTTTCAGCCAGAGGGTGGTGAATTTGTGGAATTCATTGCTACAGACAGCTGTGAAGGCCAATTCATTGGGAATATTTAAAACAGAGGTTGAAAGTCTGGATGTCAGAAGTTACAGGGAAAGGCAGGAGAATGGGATTAAGTTCAAGAGCCACAAAGTCTCTGTTTAGACCACACTTGTAGTATTGTATTCAGCTCTGGTCGCCTCATTATGGGAATGATGTGAAAGCTTTAGAGATGGTGCAGAGGAGATTTACCAAGATGCTGCCTGGATTAGAGAGCATGTTGTATGAGGAAAGGTCGCATGAACTAAGACTTTTCTGTTTGGAGTGACAGAGGAGGAGAGGCAACTTGATAGAGGTGTGTAAGCTTATGAGAGGGATAGAGTGGACACTGCAACCTTTCTCCACAGAGTGGCAGTGCCCAATACCCCAGAGAATATCTGTTTAACGTGAGTGGAGGAAAGATTAGGAGAGACATTAGGAGTAGTTTTTTTTTTTAGAAACGCAGAGATTAGTGGGTGCCTGGAACCCATTGCCTGGGGTGGTTGTAGAGATTGGTACAAAAGAAACACTTAAACATTTTTAAACAGGCACATAAACATATGAAAAATGGAAGGTTATTTGACTGCACAGGAGGAAAGGGTTACACTGTTATGAGGTAGGTTTAAATAGGTCAGCATAACTTCCTGGGCTGAAGGACCCATACTGTGCTGTAGTGTTCTATGTTCTGATAAAGGCACGCAAGCCATATGCCTTGTTTACCGTCCTCTCAACCTGTGTAGCCACTTTCAGGGAGCAATGGACTCGAGCCCGAAGATCCCTGTGCATATTTCCACTGCTCAGGTTTTTGTGGTTTCTGTCAATTGACATCTGATCTCCCAAAATGCAACACCTCACATTTGACCAGGTTAAGTTCCATCTGCCACTTCTCCACCCGTACCTGCAACGGATCTGTACCCCACTGTCTGCTTTTGCAGCTTCCTACACCACCCAGAGCTCCACCAACCCTCGTATGGTCATCTGGATTACTAACCCACCCATCTGGTGATCTCTCTGAAAACAACTGCACGATATGGAAAGAATATCCCTCGAGTGCAAGTGAATTAATTAACTTCTCAGCGCATTTACAAGGAGCGCTGTCCAGGAAAGCAGCACCCATTATCGAGACCATGTAGGCCATGTGTTCTTCTCGCTGCTGCCATCAGGGAGGTGGCACAGGAGCCTGCAGCCCCACGTCGCCAAGTTCAGCAAGTTACTGTCCCTCAGCCACCAGGCTCTCGAACCAGAAGTGAAAACTTCTCTCACCCCAACACTAAAATAATTCCACAACCATCGACCCCTTTTAACCCAAGTTCTTGAGACTTGTTGCTTCTTTTTGGTATTTACGCAGTTTGTCATCTTTTTGTACATCGGCTGTTTCTTCATTCTTCTTGTGTGCGCTTTCCCACGGACTCTCTTGGGTTTCTTTGTACTTACTGTGAATGCCCATAAGAAAATGTTTCTCAGCTTAGCACTTGATGATGCATATGCACTTTGATAGTACATTTACTTTGAACTTAAACCAATTGGCTCTCGATCTAGGGAGAAGTGCAGCTGAGAAATTCATTTCGGCAAAACATGCAATAGCTTCTGGTTCCTAATGAATCTGGACATTGGCGTAATGTCAAAACATTGATCATAAACTTGAATCACAGCTTGACGCTTACTTGTTTTTTTAAAATAAAGGAAACTAGGATTGCCTAATGCAGGATTATTCCTCAGATGTTTCTAATTATGTGAAATTTTCCTGCTTTTATGCAGTTTTATTAAACAGATTTTGGGTTCTCCATGTGTTCAGTGAAATTCAGCATTTTGCAGCATTATTCAAACCTGGTTATTTGTTTTATTATAGCGATATGACAAAAAAACGTAAAATGTTTTGAGCGGATACACACCAAGTAAACTGGCAGTTTTCCTTCCCAAAGTATAGCATGTAGGAATGATAAAAACGAGTTTGGAATATTGTGAATAGGAATATATCAGTGTGTATCTACTCCCTGTATTTTAAGATGTTTTATCATATCACTATAATAAAACAAATGTAGGAGGTGGGTGGGAGCTTCACCAATGCATCATCTATACTGGTGTGTTTGGCAAATAAAATTCTTCATACTTTTGCTAAATGTTACTTGAAACAAAAATGCAAAGGGAGAGTAATGCATTATTAATAGAACAATTAGAAATTTAAAACTTGAATTGATTATATTTCATTTTTGTCCTAAGCATAAAACAGAAAGGCTAAATATATTTTAAGTACAAGAAAGACTGAAGTCCTCAAAAAGAGGGGGGGGGAGAAGTGACATACTGGTGCAGCTGATACTTCAGCTTTATGATAAATCAAAGCAATATAATGCTTTATTAATTTTTTCACTTGGCAGTTTAGAAAACCCAGTTTGCATAAGACACAGAAGCAGAGCAGGCCATTCAGCCCATTGAGTCTTCTCTGCTATCCCATCATGGCTGATCCCGGATCCCATTCAACCCTATACACCTGCCTTCTTCACCATATCCTTTGATGCCCTGACTGATCAAGAAACTTATCTACTTTTGCCTTAAATATATCCATGTACTTAGCCTCCACTCTAGTCTGTGACAGAGCAGTCCACGGATTCTCTACTCTCTGGCTAAAAAAATTCCTCCTTACCTCTCTTCTAAAAAGTTGCCCCTCAGTTTTGAGGCTGCTCCCTCTAGTTCTGAATACACCCACCATAGGAAACATCCTCTCCACATCCACCTTATTTAGTCCTTTCAATATTTGGTAGGTTTCCCCGTATTCTTTTACATTCCAGTGAGTTCAGGCCCAAAACTGCCAACTGCTCCTCATCTGTTAACCCCTTCATTCCCAGAATCATCCTTGTGAATGTCCTTTCTCCAATGACAACACATCCTTCTGAGATATGGAGCTGAAACTGTTGATAACACTCCAGGTGCAGCCTGACCCGTCCTTCTGCAGCTCTGATGTTTGAACCTTCTTCTCATTTAGATAATAGTCCACCTATTGTTCCTTTTACCAAAGTGCATTATCATACATTTCCCTCACTGTCTTCCATTTGCCACTTTTTTGCCCATTCTTCCGATTTGTCCAAATCCTTCTGCAATCGCACTGAGTCCTCAGCACCACCTATCCCTCCACCTATCTTCATATCATCTACAAACTTCACTACAAAGCCATCAATTCCATAATCCAAATCATTGACAAACAATGCCAAAAGTAGCAGTCTCAATACTGACCCTGAGGTAAAGGGCATCAAGTATCAGAGTGGGGATATTTTATCACAGTTACACAACATAATACATTGGTAAGACCACACTTGAGTACCATGTACAGTTTTGGTTGCTGTGTTAGAGAAACACATCATTAAATTGGAGCGAGTGCAGTGAAGATTTATAAGAATACTGCCAGAATTTGAGGGGAGAGGTTGGGCATTTTAGGACTTTATTCCATGGAGCATAGGAGATTGAGGAGTATACCTTAAAGGTGTACAAAATCATGAGGGGTATAGATAAAGTGAACGCTCATGGTCATTACTCCTGGAAAGATGAACTTAAACTCAGGTTTATTGTCATTTAACTATATACACGCATTTGGGGAGCATACAATTACTGCAAACAGAATACAGAGGAAATGTTATCAATGGCAAGATAATATATCATAATTCCCAGTCCCCATTCATTTTCTTGTCAGCAAGATTATTTATAATTACTTAAGAGTGCATCGTAAATTTGCCCAATACCTGTCCTTCCACTATCCACTTTGAGATGGTTGTTTTCCCATCAAACCCTGGCTGGAACTGCAACATGGCTGATCGGGGACTGATATTGGAGATCACAAGATTAGATGGTGCACCCGGGAGCTCTGTAAAACAGTTTCATGCACAGTGTCATTCTTCTTTTTCTCCTTTCACACTGAACGTTGATGAGAAAGCTAAAAGATTATTGCATTATTGAAAGCGACCGAACTTAGAAATTGTCTATTTGCACCATATTTCGGGCATTATGCAATTCAATATCAATAAAAAAGGCAAGTGCAAAGGAAATTTATGGATTTATTAGGATTCTCCTTTTGTGTTTTACATGAATCTCACATGATAGTACATGGAGGAGCCCCACCATCTGGAGTAGCAGCAATAAAGTACTAATCAGTTTCGGATGCTGTGCCTAGGGTGGGCCATTCAGGAAGAAGCAGGTTTAAATGAGCTAGCACAGTCTGCCTCATTATGACCATAAGTGCACGATCCTAACTTGGAATGCAGCCCAGTGAGTTCTCTTTAAGCCAAATAAGTCATAGCAGTTCTTCCTCGGGCCTATCAATACCAGTTCCTCCAAACCTTCCCACTGCAAATGCCACCCATATTCAAAACACTGCTTCTCCCGCACACACAGCATATGACCTCCCCTTGCTGATTTTCAGTCGAGTCTCACGACACCCACGCTGAACACTAACCTTCCTCCTTTGAATTTTGTTTCCTATTACTCACTGGTCTGCAGGCAAAGCTGTTCCCTCACCCAGTTTTGAAAGCTGTTGCTCCTGACCTTCCAGCAGCTGACTGCAAGCTCTGCAAAAGTCCCACTTTCACAAATTAACTAGCTCAGAGATCCTGATTCTCTCCACAAGCTGATCCTCCCGTCTGTTGTCACATCCCTCCCACGCAATAATAATCCCTCTCCCAACCTCTTGTACATCCCTTAAACCTTTGCAACACTGAATCAGGTTTATTGTTGGCAGTGCAAGGTCCTTCCATTGCTGCACATCACCTTGGGTCTCCTACATACTCCAGCAGGAGTGTCTTAAATGAAACCTTCAGTGTCTAACATTGATAGAAACATTCTATATTTCTGGCTGTTCTGTAAGAAATTTATATATTTTGCACAGTAAATCCATCCTCTATTTTAAAGATTTAACAGCAGAGCATGTTCTCAGTTGTTAGCAAATCCTAACCTACTGAAAGAGTGCAGATACGGTATTAAATGCATCCCAATAACAAAGAAATACCTCACCTGGAGGCACTCCAGATGAGATGGAGGATGGCGTTACTGCTCCACTTCCAGCTGCTGTCATGGCTGCCACCTCAATGGTGTATGTAGTTAGGGAAGTCAGTCCTGTTATCTTGTATTCTAGAGTTGTGTTTGACAATTTGTGGCTCACACAACTATCGTTTCTATTAAGCACCTCCCACGAAACCTGGTAACCTGTACAGGAGATAGATTTTCAACAAACATTAATCCTTGTCTTTGTTTTCGAAGCAGATTTGTCTTATTGTTAGAGTGCATCCTTCATCAGTGACACTACTCTGCCAGCTTGTGGGCTGATATGATTTAAAGTGACACAGATCAAAGTCTTCATACAGGAAAATTGACTGAATGGTAATGATACATACAAGCTCATGATATAGTGTTGAAAGCAATTTAAATATTGAAAATAGTCAGAAACACTAGTGTTCTTTTGGAACAGAACTTATTGATCTGCTGCCCAAACGTCATTTGCTTGCCTGGTTAACCCTATGGACAAAGCAAACCCTTTGTACCTGAGTTAACCTTAAGGATGGATTCACCTTAACATGAATAGAGTTTCACTTGTCCTCACCTACCACCCCATGGAGCCTCCACATCCAACGCATCAGTCTCCGCAATTTCCACCATCTTCAGCGGGACCCACACACATCTTTACTTCCCCTATTCTCTGCATTCCACAGGGATCACTCCCTCCACGATTCTCTTATCCATTTGTGCCTCCCCCACTAATTTCCTTCCTGGCGCTTAACCCTGCAAGTGCCACACCTGCCCCTTCACCTCCTCCCTCACCTTCAGTCAGGGCTCCAAACAGTCCTTCCAGCTGAGGCAATACTTCACCTCCGAAATTGTTGGGAACATCTATTGTATCTGGTGCTCCTGACGCAGCCTCCTCTACATTGGAGAAACCCGACGTAAATTGGGGAACCGCCTTGTCAAGAACCTCAGCTTCAGCAGCAAGAAGCAGAATTTCCCCATGTCCAACCATTTCAATTCCAAATCCCAACTAGGTTCTGACATGTCGGTCCATGGCTTCCTCTTCTGCCACGACGCTGGTGAAGCAACACCTCACATTCCATCTAGGTAGCCTCCAACCTGAGGGCATGAACATCAATTTCTGCAACTTCCTGTAATTTTCCCCTTCCCCCTTCCTTCTTCTTCGCTTTTCCACTCTGGCCTCTTACCTCTTCTCCACACTAGCTTATCCCATCCTCTGGAACCCTCCTCCTTCCCTTTGTCCCACGATCCACTCTCCTCTCCCATCAGACTCCTTCTTCGCCAGATCCTTGTCTTTTTCACTTATTACCTCCAAGCTTCTTACTTTATCTCCCCTCTCCTACTCATCTGTCTTCACTTCCCACCTTCTAGTTTGTCCTTCCCCTACCCTCACCACCTCATCTGGTATCTACCCCCTTCCTTTCCAAACCTGATGAAGGGTTCTCGGCCCAAAACATCGACTAGTTACTTATTCTGCAGCTGCTACCAGATCTGCTGAGTTCCCCCAGCATTTTGTGTGTGTGTTGCTCAAGGGGTGACAGAAACTCAGGCACACATGACGGTAATAAACAAGACATCATTTGGGTTCTCTATTCAAGGCCAATGATCCTTGGCTGTTTCTCAGATTGCTGAGCAACCTGTACCATCAAAGGGTTAACATACACTTTCATCATCATCTGTAGTAACTACTGATAAAATAGTTCTAGTTATGTGTTAAAATGAAGAACATTCAGGAATGCTCTCAAGGTTTCTGTATGCAGATAAATTCTACTCTTTCATCGAACTGCAGGGTTCTCAGTACCAGTAACTGTGGTGTTCACTGTTCAGGCTAACAAAATGGCTTCTCTGTATTGTTATAATGAAATGGCTTCTCTGTAATGTTAATTAATGCTGTAATGGGTTTCTGTGTCTGGAATGTTTGGGTTATGACTGCAGATAAGGGGGGAACTAACCAGTGGAGAATCGTTATGCTATCTTGTATGTGTAAACTGAGCGGGAGTTCACGGTCTTTTCGGGAGGAGAGTGAGGACAGACATGTGAAGAGCGGATAGTGGTTCCAGGGCGGCTGATACTGGACGTCAGTGATTCAGATGGTGGCCGAAGGCTTGGAAGGTCGTTGTGGAGGAACCGGAGGTGTGAGCTCCAACGTATTAAAATATTATATACACAAACTGATAAACATACTGCTTTGGCGCCTTTAGGTTATCTGTTTCTGCTAACCCATCCCTAAGAAATAACTATAAAGTTGCAATTACAAACGTTTGTATTTACTTGCCTTTGGTGTATTGTCTGGTATTTGTTTTGCGAGCGTGTACTTGGGGGTTACACCGTGTTTACACTGAAGTATTGCACTGTTGGCGGGGCAACGGCGGTTCAACCTAGGTGAACGGGGGGGGGGGTAAATTGGGGGCATGGATGCTACAGAACATTTTGTCAGAAGTACATGCAAACAGAACAAAAATCTGGCATAGAGACATGAGCCTATCAGCTCAGAGTGTGGCAGATTAAATGATGCTATGCAAAGTGGCATGCAAGCACAGATGAGCACAAATCAGACTACTTGTCAAAATTTTACATGTATTTTTTGACAGGACTATTACTGAAAGATAACGAGTATATCTATCTTTTATTGCCCTGGGTATACTGAACTGCTTGAGTATTTTGCATAGAGGAAAACCAGGCAGATGGTAGGGTGGGTTTGGGTGGGGAAGAAATCCTATACCTTTAAGGGAGCCCATCAGTTTCTGTGCATCATTTTAAATGGATGAAATGGCGGGTGGCCTCCTCTATTGCTAAGCTCTGCCAATTTCTATTATTTCTTAATGTACTGTGTCTGCATGTCCAATACACTCAGGCATGTGAATAGAAAATTCTGCCAAATATATGGTAAAAAAAAGGAATCTCTTTAAGATTTTGAGATGGAGTGTTTAGGTACAAAGATAATTTCTCTCCTCATTTACCACCCAAAGAGCACAAATCTCAACTCAAGATTGTTGAGTCTGGTAACCAAACCAGAGCATAAATGTCACGTTGGCCCTTGGCCCAAACATCTGCTGTTTATGGCAACTGATAAACATCTGAGAGAATAAGATAGAGGCATGTTTCTGTTAACTGCTGCGGAGAACACTGCAGTTTGGATGTTGTAATGAAATAGGTCTGAGGGTGTCTGCTGTTCCTGCAAGCTTTGATCTTTTAACACTGTGTTAAATGGTTCAGAAATGGCAGGAGAAGTAGACATAACACGTGGAGGTAATGGTTATGAAGTGTGATATCAGAACTCAACTGAAAACAGAGGGAGCATTAAAAAGCAATCAATCTTTATATGACTCAGAATCTGTACAACAAATTCCAGTAACCTTAAATCACTGGTGTAAATTGTATGTTTCGTTTTCTTTTATAGCAGAAACAATTGAATATACTTAGAAAATCATTTTATTTTCTAATGGCAGATAAAATAGAGCACAATAATTGGTTCTTCTTAGTTGAATCTTTTGAACAGAAACAAGAATTTTCCTTTTCATCATTTGAAATAAAACCTAAAACTGAAGTGACACAGTTAATAGAGCTGCTATTTCATATCTCTAGCAACTTCAGTTCAGTCCTGGTGAGGGGAGTTGATACGTTCTCCATAGAGAGCCCCAGTTTCCTCTCACATCCCAAAGATGTGCATGTTGGGACGTGAGCTGGCCACAGTAAATTACTCTTTAGCACACGGGTGAAAAGGAAAATTCATGGGAGATGACAGAAAAGTGGGGTGAGTAGATTGGGATAGTGTAAACTAAGTGTAGGAGGGTACTTGTCTGGTATGGACTCAGTGGGTCAAAAGGTCTGTTTCTCTGCTGTGTGACTTCATGATAAATTAACTTCTGAAGAAACCTTAGTGGCTACGTACAATCAATAAAAACAATTATTAAAATTGCATTAATTAAAATATAAACAGATTTAATTAACAAGTAGTATCAATAAGGCTTGAATGATAGCAAATTATCATGTCTGAAATTGACTGATCTTTATCTTATTAGTTTCCAAAATATAATTTTTTAAAAATAGACTTAACTACAACTTCTAATCTAGAAACATCTTTAATATGATAAAATTACTTATGGGGCTTCATAATTACATCAGCAAATAAATTTGAAACTCAATCAAATATTAGAATACACAACTAATGCAAGTCCCAAAGGAGAGCAGGAAGGGGTGACAAAGTAGAATGGTTTTGGGAGGAAATTCCAATCGTTACAGTTTTGCAATGAAAGAGAATTAGATGCACTGATACAAAAGAGGTCAAATTGGAAGGGTGTAGATAGCTGAATGTTACAGGACTGGAGGAGATATCAGAAACAGGGAGTGGTGCGGCCATGGATGGATTTGAAATCGAAATTTTAAAAACAGGGTTTTTCTTTAACAAGGTCTGTGAACAGAGATCTTGACTGCTACAAAACTATCTAAAGTACAAAATTGGCTCCTCTTGTAAAATCAGAAGTAACAAGCCTTGGTTTGAATTCTAAATTACACATAAAGAAGGTGACCTGAACAGCATTTCTACTCTTAAGAAATCTTACATAAGTACTTCTGTTTCTGTCCTGCAATGATGCTGAAAAACTAATTCACACCTTTATATCAAATAGACTAGATTACTGCAATGCACTTCTTACTGACCTTCCAAAGCAATCTATTGACAAACTTCAACTCATTCAGAACACCGCTGCTAATCTTTTAACCAAAACTAGGATGAGGGAGCATATCACTCCCATACTAGCTACTCTGCATTGGCATTCTGTATCTGTTGGAATTGATTTTAAAGTCTTCTTACTTGTTTGTAAAGCTCTTAATGGTTTGAGACCAGAGTATATCACATAATCACTTTTGTTTTATAATATTGTTTCAGCTCTCAGGACTTCTTCTGCTGGCCTCTTAAATTTAAACGATCTCCCTGAGAAGTTGATTGTCAGGTCAGCTTTATTGAACTACACTCCTAAACTGTAGAATTCATTACCTAAAACTGTAAGAGATGCAGACTCAGCTGACACTTTCAAAACTATTTATTTAACCTTGCTTTCATGTAACATCTTTTTTGTCTTTTATATTCATTTGTTATTGTCTTTTATTTTCATGTTTGCACTTGATCTCATTGTAAAGCACCTTGAGCTACATCGTCTGTATGAAAACCACTCTGTAAATAAGTTACTATTACAGGTTTCCCCCGCTATCAGAAAATACAGCATTTCTATGAAACCTTTTGTAAGCGGAAATGGCATAAAGCGAAGAAACTATTACCATTTTTGAGCATTCCCAGACCCACAAAATAACCTACCAAATTATACCAAATAGCACATAAAACCTAAAATAACAGTAACATATAGTAAAAGCAGGAATGATATGATAAATACACAGCCTATATAAAGTAGGAATAATGTATATACAGTGTAGTTTCTCTTACCAGAATCAGGAAGATTTAGCCAAAACTGATTTGTAGAAAAAAATTGGCACGTACACGCATGTGCATGTACCTGACCACGCAAGGCTTCATGGTCATGGTAGTCTTTCTCGGGATAAACACAAGTTTAAAGTGGGCACCTTTTTTCGTAAAAGTGAAAATCCTCTTTGGATTTCTTTCAGGTTAGCGAAAACAGGTACTAATGTAGGTCTTTTGTAAAAGCGAAGTGGCGTAAAGCGAACTTTCGTAAAGCAGGGGACACCTGTAGTATCTGAATCAAAAATGCTTGGTAGCAGAATTTTGGTTCAGATTTCTGGATAAGGAAAAGCATCTTTGTCTGCAATCATAATAATCCTTGTGTTGTACAACACAGTGCACTTCTTAAAAAACTATTAATTCTTGTGATGAAAATGTCACTTACAACGCCAGCACTGATGTTACATGCCCGAATGTCCTCAAGAAGGTACTTGTTGTTGAAACCCTACAGTCCATATGGTGATGATACAACCATAAATATCTTTGAGCATGCACTACAAATTAGCAGCTGGGTGAATTTTCACATAACATCGTGGAAGCAGATTTTAAGGTTCCATAGGTCTGCAAAAGATTTTGTGTAATCTCAAATCCTGACAAGATATTTGGTTTCTGTTTAACATAATGGAGTTATTGACAATTGTTCACTGTCTGATACTTAAAGGCTTATGTAGCAGGCATGATTTATGTGGCAGTGTGGTTAAGTTGATTGGTGATATGATAAGATTTGTGAAACAGATAGCCAATAGATTTTTGAGGCATGAAATGGAAAAAGTGAAGATAGAAACAACTGGCTTCTGTTATCTTGAAAGTAATACTTGCTTTCTAAAGTACTGTTCACAATTATGTTTGTCATATCATAATTCTCACTGTCAATACTCATGAAACAGACTATAATCCTGTTCTTTAATATGTTGCGGTAGGAATTGGTCTTGAATTAAAAAAAACAGAAAATTATGTCCCTATTTCAGAAATCTGAACAGCCAATAACCTAAAAATTCTTCCGTGATTGAAAACATGTAGTAACTATGTGATCACAGCATGCCTTGAGATTCCATTTCTAAAATGCTGAATGCCTCAGGATTCCTTTATGTACAACGGATTGTGTGGTTTGTAGGAGGTGCGACAGAGAGTGTGGAAGACAGAACGTCTCAGGCAAAAAGGGATCAAGAGCTGTGTGACCTATGTTGCATGCAAGCTACATATGTACCAACGAAAACAAAACCCAGCTGTTTTTGGATATGGGGCTTGGGAGAACGCATCATTAATACATAGGGCTTAGAAGAAAAGAAAATCACAAACTTCATGATCCATCTCATAAATCCCACTCAACACACACAAAATGCTAGGGAAACTAAATCCCAATAAATAAATAAATACCCCGATTTTGGTTATTGATAACCAAAACAATTGGATAACACACATAAACATTAGTCAATGTCTTAACATTTCCATTTTATTGTAAGCCCACTTGCTCAAAGAAGCTGTCTGTATTTCAATTTTGATGAGTACATTGAAGGGATTAGTTGCAATATGATTGGAATTGAAATATTCATGGGAACTGAGCAGCTATCTGATAAGCTATTTCCATTAACAAAAATTGCAGCGTATAGAACAGGTGACCAATTCATTACAGTTTACCAAAAAATGTGATAATTCACTCAAGGTCTAATGGAATTATTGAATACAGTGGATTGTGCACTTACTAGACCCAGATTAATTACAATATTGAAGCAGGCTACTCAATGAAATTTTGTGCATCGGTGCATATCATCTTCTGAACAAGACTCCTAATCCCAAATGCTGGCTCATGTTCCAAATCACTTCATTTTCCCTTCTGTCCATAAATTATACAACCTTCTTTTAACACTTGTACAGTTAATGATTTCAGTTACCAACTCCAATATTAGATAGATCACCTTCACAATGTCCTGTGTAAAAAATCTTGTAATGCTCTATGTTTCAAATATCATTTGATCTTCTGTGTACCTCTGCCTTGTTTCAGTCCCTCAAACCGCTAGAAACATGTCCACTACTTTACAGTTTCCTATCCTTTCACTGGTTTACAAACCACGATGTAATCATCTCTTAATCCCTTCTGATAAAAAGTCTTTCATTCTTCTGCTGATCAAAACCTTTGTCAGAAGTAACACATAGCATCTGAAGAATCTCTTGTGTTTATGATCTTTGCTAGGAAGTTATTATTTCATACAATTGAATCCACAGTGGTTGCAATCTGTAAGATTATGATAAAATCAAGTATCTTCCACCAGTACTTCACTCACTTGTGAACAGCAGCAGGGAACAGTTTCCGTCACTGAGACAAGATGGCACGAAGTAATCTTCAACTGCAACATCTGTTCGGTGCTCATCAAGAGCTAAAATACTGATTGGTCTAGCAATTGATACTCCACATATGAGGAGGCATCTGCTGACATTTAAGGGCTGAATGGAAAATCCTACAATAGTGGATGCAGCCCAGGTCATCACAGGTTGAGCCTTCCCACCCACTGAGCATAACTACATGAAAAACTGTCGCAGGAAAGCAGCATCCATCATTGGCGCCTGCAGCATCCAGGACACGCTCTCTTCTCACTGCTGCCATCCCGAAGGTACAGGAGCATTAGGACTTGCACTACCAGGTTCAGAAACAGTTATTACCCCTTAACCATCAGGCTCCTGAACCAGAGGAGATAACTTCACTCGTCCCATCACTGAGTCGTTCCCACAACCAACAGATTCTCTTTCAAGGACTCTTCATCTCACGTTCTTGATATTTATTGTTTATTTATATTATTGTTTCTTCTTTTTGCATTTGCACAGTTTGTGGTCATCTGCACTCTGACTGAGCACCCTAGTTGGACAGTCTTTCATAGATTCCGTTACAGATATTATTCTATAGATTTGTAGAGTATGCCCACAGAAAATTAATCTCAGGTTGTATATGGTGACATACAGTGGCATGCAAAAGTTTGGGCACCCTGGTCAAAACTTCTGTTACTGTGAATAGCTAAGCAAGTAAAAGATGACCTGATTTCCAAAAGGCATAAAGTTAAAGATGAACAACAACACACACAAAATGCTGGTGGAACACAGCAGGCCAGGCAGCATCTATAGGGAGAAGCGCTGTCAACGTTTCGGGCCGAGACCCTTCGTCAGGACGACAGCACTTCTCCCTATAGATGCTGCCTGGCCTGCTGTGTTCCACCAGCATTTTGTGTGCATTGTTGTTTGAATTTCCAGCATCTGCAGATTTCCTCATGTTCGCAAGTTAAAGATGACACATTTCTTTAATATTTTAAGCAAGATTACTTTTTTATTTCCATCTTTTATAGTTTCAAAATAACAAAAAAGGAAAAGGGCCCAAAGCAAAAGTTTGGGCACCCTGCATGGTCAGTACTTAGTAACACCCCCTTTGGCAAGTATCACAGCTTGTAAACGCTTTCTGTAGCCAGCTAGGAGTCTTTCAATTTTTGTTTGGGGGATTTTCGCCCATTCTTCCTTGCAAAAGGCTTCCAGTTCTGTGAGATTCTTGGGCCGTCATGCATGCACTGCTCTTTTGAGGTCTATCCACAGATTTTCAATGATGTTTAGGTCAGGGGACTGTGAGGGCCATGGCAAAACCTTCAGCTTGCGCCTCTTGAGATGGTCCATTGTGGATTTTGAGGTGCGTTTAGGATCATTATCCTGTTGTAGAAGCCGTCCTCTTTTCATCTTCAGCTTTCTTACAGATGGTGTGATGTTTGCTTCCAGAATTTGCTGGTATTTAATTGAATTCATTCTTCCCTCTACCAGTGAAGTGTTCCCCGTGCCACTGGCTGCATCACAAGCCCAAAGCATGATCAATCCACCCCAATGCTTAACAGTTGGTGAGGTGTTCCTTTCATGAAATTCTGCACCCTTTTTTCTCCAAACATACCTTTGCTCATTACGGCCAAAAAATTCTATTTTAACTTTATCAGTCCACAGGACTTGTTTCCAAACTGCATTAGATGTTCCTTTGCAAATTTCTGATGCCAAATTTTGTGGTGAGGACGCAGGAGAGGTTTTCTTCTGATGACTCTTCCATGAGGGTCATATTTGTGCAGGTGTTGCTGCACAGTAGAACAGCGTACCACCACTCCAGAGTCTGCTAAATCTTCCTGAAGGTGTTTTACAGTCAAACAGGGGTTTTGATCTGCCTTTACAGCAATCCTATGCGCAGTTCTCTCAGAAAGTTTTCTTGGTCTTCCAGACCTCAACTTGACCTCCACCTGTTAACTGCCATTTCTTAATTACATTACGAACTAAGGAAATGGCTACCCGAAAACACTTTGCTATCTTCTTATAGCCTTCTCCTGCTTTGTGGGCATAATTTATTTTAATTTTCAGAGTGCTAGGCAGCTGCTTAGAGAAGCCAATGGCTCAAGGTTTGAGGAGTCAGGGTATTTATAAAACTTTGAAATTTGCATCACCTGGTCTTTCCTAACAATGACTGTGAACAAGCCAAAGATTTAACAAGATAATTAAGGTCTGCGACCTTGGTAAAAGTTATCTGAGAGCTCAAATCTCTTGGGGTGCCCAAACTTTTGCATAGTGCTCCTTTCCTTTTTTTCCCCACTCTAAAATTGTACAAAACAAAAATAATACACTAATTTTGCTTAAAATGTTGAAAAGAATGTTTCATCTTTAACTTTATGAATTTTGGAGATCAGTTCATCTTCTACTCACTTAACTATTCACAGTAACAGAAATTTTGACCGGGGTGCCCAAACTTATCCAGGCCACTGTATATGCACTTTGATAATATGTACTTTGAACTTTGAATGTCACGTAAAATGTCTGAAAGCATTGATTATGGAAGTTACACTTTGAATGAGTATCTTCCCCAAACATTTTCAACAGACTGGGAGTTGGTGGAGAAGATGACCACAGAAGATGCTGGAAACACTCAGCAGGGCAGGCAGTACCTGTGGAAACGAGAGTTGAGCTAATGATTCAGGCTGAAGACCTTTCATCAAAGCTCGGTAAGAGGGTTAAACGGTAGCTAAAGTTGCAGAAAAGGTGATGGAAAGGATAGATCGGACAAAGGAAACCTCTTTGAAACAGAGGGTGAGGGGTAGGATTGCCTGGATATGTTATATTCTGCTTTTGCTGGAGAATTAAGAAAAGGGAGGAAAACAGGAGATGGAAAATGTTGCAGAATAAGGTGAGCTAGAATATTAACCCACTACACACACAAAATGCTGGAGGAACTTCCTGAAGAATGATCTCAGTCTGAAACATCAACTGTTTATTCCTGTACATAGATGCTCCCTGACTTGCTGAGTTCCTCCAGCACTTTGTGTGTGTTCAAAATTTCCAGCATCTACAGAATCTCCTGTGTTTCAGATTAACCTTCCATTTTCTTTGTAACTCTAAATAATTAATGGTCCACATCCTACTTAGCACTGCCTGTTTCTCAAATATATTCCTGCTCTACTTTCATTGTTAGAATAGCCTTCTGGAGTTCTCCACATCTGAAGAACATGATATGGTGTCATCAGTGGTAGCAATTAGTCCTCGGATGGTAGAAACTGAGACCTTACTCTTATACTATAGCTCATGTTGTCAAGGACCTATCTCCAGTAATTGATTTCAATGATTAAGACTTCAGAAATTATTCTTTGTAAAACATGAAATAATAATGTAATAGTATTCCATCTAAAAAAGGAGAGAAATAAAGAAAGCAAAAGAAGAAGCATAGGTAAACCTACATATTTAGTGAAGATCAGCAGCTCCACGCAAATGAAGGGAGCTTAATTAGATACTGAAGTTGAAGATGATGGGGAACTGCCCCTGGTGATTATAGGGGTGGAGCGAGAGGTTGGAGCTGCTAACATTCAAGCTCCAATGCATTTCTTGCTTCAGAACACAGAAATGGGAATTACAAACCCAATGAGTTGCGAAAAAACATCCAGCTGGTTCTCTTTCAAACTGCTGGCAAAAGGTAAGCACAATTCAGGCCAGTGCCAACAATGTGCAAGGAGAAGAAAAAAATACTAGTGCTATTTGTAATATGAAGATGTTGAAAGGTTTTTAAACAGAAACCAGTTTCTGTGCTTATACCTGCCGACCTCCGCTGTTTGCACATGACTTCCTGCTGTTCATACATGCGGAGCTTTCTTTTCCCCCACAGTGGATGTCCTGCCCGCTCTTATTTATAAAGAATCCTCTGGACAATCAATTCCTGATTTCACAATCCTGATCTGGCTCTCACATTTTATATTTTAAGTTTGCTATTAATATTCACTTTCATTTAAATACTTCACCAATTTCAACCAGTTTCAGTGTTAACACTTTATTAAATTATAAAGAGCATTGTAACTGGATGATTAATTGCTAACCTACTGAGTTGTTAGATCCTGTTTCATCTAAATTAGTATTTGCTTTCATTTCTTAATTCAGTCAGGAATGATGTTATGCCTTCTAGTTTTGCATGCAAATTTGCAACGCCTGATCTCTTCTGTAGAGAAGATAACAGATTGAATTTGACAATTTAATTTTCTTACCTCATCTCCCTGCTGTAGTAAAGAGTGGTCTATGGGGCAGGAGCAGTGGGAGGAAAGAGGTCTGGTCTAGCTGGGAAAGATAGGAAAATGGGGTTTGTGGGAAACTAAACAATCATTTAGGGTTATGCTGGGATATGGATCTTTAGCAAGAATCCCGCTGATATGTTGCTGTTCGATAGGAGAAGCCATGAGCACTGCTGTTGGAGGAAAACTACAAAGAAGAATTGGATTTAGTCCACAGCTTGTTGTCTGATGCCCAATTTTCTGGGCTGGCAGCCTGACTTCTATTCTGTAGCCAGTTCTTTAAAATTAAAAAAAACATGCTGCTGTACACGATGCTGTTGTGCAGTTCTGGCCAGCAAGCTATAAGAAGGATGTCATTTAGCTGGAATAGATGCAGCAAAGTTTCACAACAATCATATAAATTCACAAGGATGATATCGAGACTTAAGTTACAAGTAGAGACTGGAAAGGCAGTGCTGCTTTCCCTGAAGTCGAGGTGGTGGTGTTGACCTTATTGTGGCATATAAAACCACGAGTGGCTTATGCAAGGAGAAGTTGCCATAGTCTTTTTCAGAGGGCAGAGGAGGGCATCATTTTAAGATGAAAGGGCTTGAGGGGCAACTTTTCCACACTGAGGGTGGTGGGTTTGTGGAAGGAGCTGCTAAAGGAACAGGCAGCAGTGCGTCCAATTGCAGCATTTAAAATACATTTGCACTGGTTCATGGATAGTGAAGGATGAGGGGGGATGTGGGCCAAATGCAGGCAAGTGGGACAAGCTCAGGTCGGCAACTTGATCAGTATGGGCGAGGAAACTGAAGAGCGTGTTTCTGCGCTGAATACCTCTATGACTCTGCGACAGTTTTAATAAAAGGTGAATCGGAACATTTTTCTACCTGTGAGGATCCCGTTTTTCTCCTGTGGTTCTTGCCAGCTGACTTTCAAAGAGGTATCAAGGATTTCAGAAAACATCAAGTGCCCTATGGGTCCTGGTCCTGTGAAAATGTAAAAGAAGACAGTTAAAGACAGTGATGGGCAAACCTAATGTAGCACTCGGTTATTTCAGAAAAAAACACTGAAGAATATCAGATCACACAACCCACAAATTCAAGGGGTTACACGTATACTCTGAAATCATGAGACAATTTCAAGTGGGGAATAAAATACCGCCCTTGCATTGCTTATCTCATTTGGACATTTAATGCAACCAGTAAGCACTTCAGCACTGACCCTGGGGTGACATCAAATTACTGCTGAAGGCACAGCATGTGTGGCACAGGAACATCCTATTTACTGCATCAGACAAGTGTCAAATTGATAAATTGCAACCACACAGAGATAAATTGCAGTACAACAGTACAAAACATTGTCAAGAATAGTTATTATATTTAAATATTTAGTAAAGGTTTATGTTACCTAAACCAGATAGTGCAAGTTGACAGGAGCTCGGTCAACCAAAAAAAAAAAATGCACATGCTCACGATTCAGGTGTGCCAGTCACATCACGTTCTCTGTTGTATATTAAACTTCTAAACTTTAATGGCCAGATTGATTTAAAGTTAGGACAAATTATTCAATATGGGCGCTTGGCAAAAGTAATTTGTCCAGGATCTTTTTCTCACATGCAAGATAAATCTTTTTAAGCGCATTTCCTTTGACTGTCAGTTAAAGCACATAATATTTCAGAAACAGCAGGCACAGCTTATGGCAAACAGACTGAAACCTACCATCTAGGCAAGAAAACAAAGCACTTTATTAAGCAAAAGCCAGAAAGATAAATCACCTTTTGGGAAAAAATACTGCTGAAAATTTCAGACGTAGTGACAATTAAAGACAGTGAGTACAAATTCCAAGTCTCTACTGTGTGTCCTCTAACAGGTTAAAAAAAATGCCTGAAGTAATGTACTGGAAAAATGTAAAACACATGACTTAAAATTTTATAAGATGCTAAAGAAAACAAATTTTGTGTATGTGTGAATTTCCTTTTCAGAATTCTATTGTATATATAAAGAGGCTTTAATTAAGATGCACAATTAACCTGCCCTTATTTGAAGTGATCAAGTCAACCATAACATATTTGTATGAGAATTAGAATCAGGTCTAATATCACTGGCATATGTTGTGAAATTTGTTGTTTTACAGCAGCAGTACATTGCAATACAGAGCAATAAAAACCATAAATCACAATGAGGGCGGAGCTTAGTCAAGATGGCGCTAAACAGCGACTTCTTAGCTCGCATCTTCGGACACAGCTCTATTTCTATTTTTAATATCTCTATTTTTTCCCTTTCAGGGTGCTTTTGAAGACCCTGACCTGGAGTTACACGCTGACTTCAGTTCTTTGCGGGAATGGGACCCACAAAGAACTGGCTGTTACCCGACACGCCAAGGGCACGGCCTAAGAGTTCGGCTCGCCTGTGAAGGCCTAGGATCTCGGGGCTCTGGAGACGGGCAGATCGAAGGTCGGTGTCCCGGTGTGTCATGGGAGCTGGAAGATCCTTTGCTGTGTGCACAGAGACCTGAGACCTTTGGGCACAGAGCTCAGAAAAAGCGACGCAACGGACTTTTAACATCATAAACCAGCAAGCTGTTTGTTATGTCTCCCCGCTCGCTGTGAAACGGAGACACCTCTTTCTCCCTTATTAGGGAGAGAGAGAACCTGTGGTATGTCGAATACCGGTGAACAAGTAGTCTTTGCTGTAAGTGCAAGTCTGTGTCTTTGCTGTTGCTTTGATCACGCTTGATGCTTTTTTAAAAACCAGAGTGGGGAGGGGGGGGGATCGTTACTTGCTGCCGCTTATGCAGGGGAGGGAGGGGAGCTGGGGGGGGTTACTTTGGGGTTCTAACATTTAACTGTCATTCAATCTTTGGGGCACTCCTCTGTTTTCATGGATAGTTGTGAAGAAAAAGCATTTCAGGAAGTATACTGTATACATTTCTCTGACATTAAATGTACTTTTGAAACCTTTGAGAAATATATATATATAAATAAAAAAAGAAAATTTAGTTAAATAATTGGTGCAAACAGAGAGGAAATATACTGTTCATAGTGTGGCTAGCCCTAGTTACACTGCTGTTCATTGGTTTATCACTTTAGCAGGGGGCAAATTTCATGAGTGGCCCATACGGGAGACAGCCGGCATGTATTATTGCTGCACCATGTGCAGGTGGGAGTTTGTAAACTCTGTCTGACCTGGGAGACATTCAGTTACAGAACCTGAGCAAGGGTTATTGAAGTGGTTGTACAGTCGAGCACTAAAGGTTTTGGTGGACAGGGTAGAGTGCCATTCAGTCATGTATTCAGAAGACAAAGAGAGGAGATAAGTATGGTTGTCAATAAACAAGACATTCATTAAGGGGCATGTTCAGAGCTCCATGGGACGTGCAGTGAATGGGGGGATACAGATCACATGCTGGCGGATTTGGCATGGAGGTTGGCAGAAACATCATGGGTTTAGGGCCTGTTCCTGGGTTGTACTGTCACATATTCTACTTTCTGTATGCTAATTGGCTGAGGCACTACAAAGGTTCATTGACCTCACTCAAGTGACTATGTCTTCAAATGCACCACTGGCTTCAGATGATATGCAGTTTTCTTCAATGAGAGTCTGCAATTCCCCACCAAACTTGGAACCCATACATTTCCCTCACTGAAATGAATAAGTTATGACACGACAACAAGGAATGGGCCAGTTTTGTTACCCAATCTAATATTACAGATAAAGGGACAGCGTTGGACCTACACTATGTCTCGCAGTCAACTCCCTCACTAGCCATGACGCTGCTTTACTCTATCATGGCCTTGAGACGTAGTAGCCTTTCCACAGTGGTGTAGACTGCAAGTTGTAACCAGGCTCTCTTATCCTTTCATTGATAGAAACATAGAAAACCTACAGCACAATACAGGCCCTTCGGCCCCCAATGCTGTGCCAAGCATGTACTTACTTTAGAAATTACCTAAGGTTACCCATAGCCCTCTATTTTTCTAAGTTCTATGTACCTACCCATGAGTCTCCTAAAAAACTCTATCGTTTCCGCCTCCACCACTGTCACTGGCAGCCCATTCCACACGCTCACCACTCTGTGTTTTAAAAAAATCCCAACTTACCCCTGACATCTCCTCTGTACCTACTTCCAAGCACCTTAAAACTGTGCCTTCTTGTGCTAGCCATTTCAGCCCTGGGAAAAAGCCTCTGACTATCCACACAATTAATGCCTTTCATCTTATACACCTCTATCAGGTCACCTGTCATCCTCTGTCACTCCAAGGAGGAAAGGCAGAGGTCACTCAACCCATTCTCATAAGACATGCTCCCCAATCCAGGCAACATCCTTGTAAATCTCCTCTGAACCTTTTCTATGGTTTGTGCATCCTTCTTGGTGAGGTGACCAGAACCGATCATCAGAAACATTCAAAAACTTTAGAAGGTTTAATTCCTTAGATGTTATTGATAAAAATATGAAAAATTCTTTGGCTCACATTAATTAAATGTCAATAATTAAATACAGTTGTTGAAATAATAAATAGGTATTTACATACAACGTGCTTTAATCTAAAGGATAAAATGTGTTTTATTGCCTTGGCTCAGGTTGTCACAGAATGCCCTTAAGGTCAACCTTGAGTCTGGAGATAAACTGGGAGGTCAGATGCTGGAGTACAATGCCAGGAAGTGGGATTAGGCTCTGTAATGCTTTGGTTTTGTATAGTTTGATAAAGATAGTGCTTTGTGACCAAGTTACAACCTGAAGACAAAGGGAATAAAACACAAACCCTTTTACCAGAATTAGTTTCAGAGTTACACTACATTTGCAGAACAGGAAAGAAAAGATCATGGCAGGAAAAAGACTGAAGAGACTTACACCAGCTATTGAATTACATGATAAAAAGGAACGAAGTTAAAACTGAAGTAGATGAGTTAAGGTTTTTTAGCCAGGGAAGTATATGAGTTTCACAATTAAGCCCTTTGAGGCAGCACAATGATGTAGCAAGCAGAGCTGCTGTCTCTCACTTTCACAAGACGATAAATCATAGAAGCAGCATTAGGCCATTCAGTCCATCCAATCTGCCCTACCACCTGAACATGGGCGATTTATTTTCCCTCTCAACCTCATTCTCCTGCTTTCTCCATGTAACCTTTGACATGCTTATCATCCCCCACTTTAAACATACCCAATGACTTGATCTCCACAGCAGTGGACCTGTGCAAACTCCTGACCTCTCGTACTGTCTGTGTGGAGTTTGGCTGTGGCCTTATGGTTTTCATCGATGATCTCGTTTCCTTCCACACCCAGAAAACACTCTCGTTGGTAGTTATTTATCCAGAGTAAATTGCCCCTGGTGTGCAGGTAAGTAGAAGAATATGGGGGAGTTTTTGAGTATGTGGAAAAAAATAAAAATAAAATTGATGTACAAATTTGATGGGCTAAAGGAATAATTTTTGTGCTCTTTGATTCTATGATTCTCGACAGCCTAAGCCTAGATATAACATTTGTTTCTCTTATAAGATATAGAATACATTTGTGTAGGTGACAACAGTTGCTCAGCTTGACTCCAAAATGATCTTGGATTTTCTGAAGGTGCTTTTGGATTTCCTGAAAATGTGAAAGGTTTTATATGAATGTAAATTCTCTCTTAAGGAGATGTAGTAGAGAGCATTACATGCATTCCCAATGAAGCTACACTATTTTCATGGGATGAGTAATGAGAATTCGCAAAATGTTGTCAAAGTTGATAAACTGTGACTGACAACAGCAAACATTGTTTTGTCAAGCTTCGTCAATGCTTATGCATAATTCTTGATGCCAAGCTACAATTCCTGACAATTCACTCTGCTAATGATGCAGAGGTGGAGCATGGGATAGCTAGGTACCGCAGATAGCTAATGCTGATTAAGCTGATCAAATATTATCAATGTTTCACTTTCTGAAGCTCTTTCTATGACAATTCTCACATTCCAGCAGGAGGAGAATGCCACATTTCTTAATCTTTTTCTTTACTAGCAATCATAAGTAACAAAGATCTCACCATCGAGAAGGAAGCCATCACAGAACTTTCAGCATCTAACATGTTCTGGAGAACAAGGCTCACTTGCCAGGTGACTGCAGGAATGGTAACAGTTTTTGAAAGCACATTTTAAATCACATTCACAATATGGTGTATGTGCTCACACCAGGTTCTGGATGTGCTAAATAATTATAGGGAAAACTATGCCATTGTACGTCGATCCTGTGCATATCACTGGGATGTTCCACAAGTTCTGGCAATTATTAGTGCACAAACATTGACACCAGTGAAACAGTCCGTCTTGATAAGGAAGTGGCAGCAGCAGTGTGAACAGAAAGGTAAGAAGATCAGAGATTAAGGTATTAGTGTTTGTCTTTTCAGCATCTGGATGATGATGTCAAGAATGTCTCTCTCAGCTGATGAGTTGCTGCTTCCCCACTTGGGAGAACCATTGAAGATAGTGAGAGGAGTCCACGATTGACCGAACTCGCCAAATCCTGAAGGGCAAAGTCAACGGATCATTGATGCATCTGTCCACAGTGATGCTAATAGAACTGATCACCGCACAAACTTTGTCAACTTAAAATCCCATCGCCACCAAAGACCTCCTTCATCATGTTGTGTGGTACTAGTATTGTCTAAATAGAACACACTCAGGGAAGGCCTGGGAGATCGAAAATGGGCATCCATGAGGCACTACAGACCATGAGTAGCTGCACAAATCTATGCAACAAAATCAGTAATGACATTGCCCAGCATGTGCCTCACTCTGCTAGTATCATCAAGCTAACAGATTAACCCTAGTTCATAAGATGCAAACTTAATAAGTTGTAAATCCCATTGGAGGTTGATTGTTTCTTGATTAGTAAGAGTGCCAAAGGTTATGGGAGGAAGACAGGAATATGGGGCTGAGAAGAATAACAAATCAGGTATAGTGGAATGGTGGAGTAGACTCAATGGGCCAAATGACCTACTTGTGCTCCTATGTCAAATGGTCTCATAGGGTAACATGCATTCCAAAGCATTATGCAATGGACAGAACGAAGCAACATCACAACTTATGAGTCAAATCAAAGTTTTACAGTCTGGCCTCATCCAGTTACGAATGTTCCAGACAATTAAATAACTTAATTTGGAAGAAGAGGCTCCAAGAACGCCCCTTCTCAATGATAGTGCGGTCAAGCATTAGTGCTTAATGCAAAGCTGAATATTTACAACTAATGTTCAACCAGTGGTTTATCCATCTCTATTTCCTTGTACGATCTCCACTATCACAGAATAGTGATTCAGCCTATTTAACTCACTCCACTTGATATCAAGAGGATGCTAAGAGTACTGGATACAGCAAAGACGACGGGAGAAGACAATGTTCTGTGTTTCAAAACTAGCCATGTCTCTAGCCAAGCCAAAGTGGAAAATTGCTTATGTACAGAACTGTGCAAAAGTCTTAGGCACGTACATGTACCTTGGATGCCTAAGACTTTTGCATAGTACTGTAATAATTTTATGTATTGCACTGTACTGCGGCCGCAAGAAAAAACTAATTTCATGACATATGTGTTGATAAACTTGATTCTGATATTGGTCTCTATTGTGGACTGAGTGGGAAAGGGGCAGGGAGATGGGAATCATGGTTGGGAAAAGGGGGAAGGGAGAGGGAGAGGGGAAAAAGTAAGAAGCACCAGAGATATTCTCTAATGATCAATAAACCGATTGCTTTGAATCAAATGATCTCACCTAGTGCCTCAGGGCTGGGTGCGTCTATGTCCTGTGCCACCCCTTGCCCTGGCATATCTCCTGTCACCTGTCTTACACCCCTCCCATGGCGCTCTACCCTCACCATTCTCAACATCCTTTGTTCCCACCAGATTTCCAAACTCGCTCTCTGCTCCATGTTGACAATGTTGACAAACTGCTCCATGTTGACAAATACAGGATTGTGCAAAAGTCTTAGGGTGTGTGTGTGTGTGTGTGTGTGTGTGTGTGTGTGTGTGTGTGTGTGTGTGTGTGTGTGTGTGTGTGTGTGTGTGTGTGTGTGTGTGTGTGTGTGTGTGTGTGTGTGTGTGTGTGTGTGTGTGTGTGTCTCTCTCTCTCTCTCTCTCTCTCTCTCTCTAAGGCTTTTGCACAGTACTGTATGTCCCAGAAAAAGTTATTTTTTGGCTAATTATTTCCCCTTATTCTGCACTCAGTGATCAACAACCTAATGAAATCCTGATATCCCGCTCCGCAAAGCCCAGTCTGAGTTTTGCCAGGATCACTTGGCTCCTCTTCATTGTTTATTCCTTTCCATAGTTGCTGCCTAACCTGATGAGTTTTGTGCGTGTTACTCTGGATTTTCAGCATCTGCCAAATCTCTTGTGTTCAGTACAAGAACATGGTTCCCTGAAAGTGGTGTCGCAGGTAGACAGCGTGCTGACGAATGCTTTTATCAGAACTGGCCTTCATCAGTCACCACTGAGGATGTTGCAATTGTACAAGATGGTGGTGCAGCTGCACTTGAAATATGGTGTCAGATTTGGTCAGCCCACTAGAGAAAGTATGACACAAACCTGGAAAGAGTACAGAGGAGATTACGAAGATATTGCCTCGAGGGACTAAGTTACAGAGTGGTTAAGCAAGTTGGGATGTATTTCATCGGCATATAGGAGGAACATACATAGGATCAACACCCACAGTCTTTTCTCAGGGGTGGGGAATCAAGAACTAAAGGGTAGAGGTGAAGCTGAGAAGAGATAGATTTAATGGAAAATCAAGAGGGTTGAAGCAAGTACATTTTCAGCTTTTGAAAGATACTCGTTTAGGTAGGAAAGGTTTAGAGCAGGGGTTCCCAGCTAGAGGATCATGGACTCCCTTGCTTAATGGTATTGGTCCATGGCATAAAAAGGGTTGGAAGCTCCTGGTTAAGAGGGATATGGGCCAAGTGAGAGCAAATGGGACTAGCTTACATGGGAATCTTGGTCAGCATGGACCAGTTTTGCTGAAGGACCTGTTTCTATGCTGTATAACTTCATGACTCATGAGGGAGGAAGAAAGAGAATCAATCAGGACTTTCAAAATCAGCACCTCTGGCCTCCTGCTTGGCTGCGGGACTCACCATTGAGTCCAGCTGTGGAGCACAGCTGCACTGATCTGAACAGCGGAATGCATTTCATAGTCACTCCCTCGTGTTTACGCAAACCTCACACACTTCAATGGGATCACTGGCCAGGATTGGAAAGATTAGACCGTGTAAACATTGTGTTCTTTTCATTACTTTAATCAACTTTAATGTTCTATAACTAATATGCTTCATTAATAAATTAAAAAGTATTAAATTAGTTAAATTTACTTCAAGATTCAAGATTTAATTATTGCCCTTCTGCTGTAAACAAATGTTAAGGAGAACAAAATGGTTGTTACCCTGGATCCGATGCAGCAGAAACAAACACAATAGGCATAAAAATCCCACATTAAATATAAATATAAAAACAATCCTACAAAACACAAAGTACAAGTGGCAGTGCCTGGGGGAACGAAGGGTGCTGGGGGATTTTGGAGAGGAGTGGCTGTAATGCTGGTGGGGATGATGGTGGTAGATTAATGGGTGGAGGATTTGATGAGCCTGACTGTTTGGGGGAAGCAACTGTTTTTGAGTTCAGTGGTCCTGGTGTGGATACTGTGTAGCCCGTTCCCTATGGGAGCGGGACAAGCAGTCCATTAGCAGGATGAGTGGAATTCCTCATGATATTGCTGGCACTTCCACAGGTTTTAAATGTTTCTAATTATCAGAGGAGTCCTCTCAGCCAGAAACAACTAGACCTGCAAGATAAATTCTGTGGCTCCAGGTGCAGGTCCCACTCCAGCTCTGCAAAGAGTATGGAAGAAGACATCCCACTTGTCTGCATGGATCCTGCTCAGGCAATGGATAAGAACAGTCAAAATAAACTGTTAGATGAACTCAATGGGCCAGGCATCATCTGCCAAAGGGAAATGGACAGTCAATATTTTGTGTTGAGCCCTTCCATCAATGCCAAAACAAACAGAAACATGTAGAATAGCGGTCGCCAACCCGTCAATCGCGATCGACTGGTCGATCTTTCTGAGACTTTCCCAGTAGATCCCGAAAAAAAAGACAAATAAATACACAAATACTGTTGAGAGATTGTTTCTGGGTTGCGGGGTTTTAGTTCCGTTCTTTCTGCCCAGGGCGCATGTGTGTAGATCCCCCGCACTACACAGTGTAATTCAATGGTCCCCAACCACCGGGCCACGAGGAAACAATATGAGTCAGCTGCACCTTTCCTCATTCCCTGTCATGCTCACTGTTGAACTTCAACCCACGCGAGGTCATCAGTCACCTAAACGCAGTGATACCCTCGTGCCAGGGATCACTGGTTGGCCTCGGGAACTGCCGGTGCTACCGGCCCAGAGAGCGGACAGATGAACCCAGTGCTAAAATATTCGCAGACGACCTAATTCGGGCTCAGCGTTTCCAAAGTATCAGAGCAGCTAACGCGCTGCGATCTACTAAAACAAACTTGTCGGCCGATAGATCCTACAGTGGGGGCGGGCGGGCGCCCTGTCACACTCCTCACTCAGTCGGCCGCTCTCTCCGTACTGCTACCGCTGCGGCCCCGGCACGGGGACCTCCGGCCCTGACCCTTGTCCTCTCACCCCACCCACGACCAGCTACACCTGGCCAAGTCATCTGGCGGCGGGCGGGCGAGCGGGAGGCCGGAGTTCGGGCCGGGAGGCTGTCCGAGGCAATGAAGCCCTCAAAATGGCTTCAGCACCTTGAGTGCAAGCGCCCCGCACTTAAGGTCAAACGCATTGAGATTTCTCAGGGGAAAAAACGTGAGCAAGGGGGACAGAAGCTAAGTGCCGAGAGCCGCGTAATTGTGGAATAGACTGGACATAAGGAACCTGTATCGGTGTATCGGTCCTGTTTAACACCAGCCGCACCCCCCCCCGGACGGTCTGCAAGAATATTGGCAATATTAAACAGGTCCATGGTGCAAAAAAGGGTAGGAACCCCAGGTGTTTATACTGTGGCGACCCACTTTCTGCGCAGGCGAACCGGCTCACAGATAGCCAGCGCGCGGGGAGAGACTTTGGTATTACACCTCTGACGTCATTTCCGCCCGGAGAGGGCGGGCGCTAGGGATTAAATGCCAGCACCGCGAAGTTTGAATAAACTAGTCTCGAAACGACTTACCGACTGTGTGTCGTTATTTCAGCACTGTGTGTAGCACATCGCTACATTGGTGACCCCGACGGTCCAAACGGGATTTGGACCAAAGATGACCGACTCTTCATCTGTTCACGCAGTTTCGCTAAAACTGCCGACTTTCTGGACGCTGCGACCACGCGTGTGGTTTAGCCAAGCAGAAGCCCAGTTCCAGATTCGGCAGATATCCTCTGATTTCATGCGTTACTACCACGTGGTGAGCGCCCTTGACCAGGAGACGGCCGCCCAGGTAGCGGATTTCATACAGTCGCCCCCGGAAGAAGGCAAATACGAAGCATTCAAAGGGCTGCTCATAGGGACCTTTGGCCTCTCACGGCGTGAGCGGGGTGCCCGCCTGCTTCACCTGGACGGTTTGGGAGACAGACTGCCGTCAGCATTGATGAATGAGATGCTGGCCCTGGCTGATGGACACAAGCCCTGCCTCATGTTCGAGCATGTTCCTAGAGCAACTGCCCGAGGACATACATTTGCTGCCGGCCGACGCAGATTTCAGCGACCCCCGGAAGGTGGCGGCCCGGGCAGACGTGCTGTGGAAAACCAAGAGGGAGAGCGTGGCGTCCGTCAGTCAGATTACCAGGCCACGCGCCCAACAGCAGACCAGACCAGGCCCAGCAGGGGGGTGCACACAACACAGAGGCAGGAGTGAGGAGGACAGTGAACAGTGGTGTTTCTACCACCAGCGGTGGGGCACAGAAGCCCGCCGTTGTCGCCTGCCCTGCAAGGGTCAGGGCCAGCTGCCGCTAATGACTATGGCGGCTGGCCACCAGGACAGCCTCTTGTACGTCTGGGACAAACAGTCGGGTCGCCGCTTCTTGGTCGACATCGGAGCAGAAATCAGCGTCTTGCCCCCCATGGGGTATGACACCCGCAACACGAAGCCAGGACCCACCCTGAGGGCCGCAAACGGCAGCACGATACGGACCTACGGCACCCGCACAGTGCAGCTGCAGTTCGGCGCCAGCCGGTTCACGTGGGACTTCACACTGGCCACGGTGACCCAACCACTCCTGGGTGCGGACTTCTTGCGAGCTCACAGCCTGCTGGTCGACTTGCAAGGGAAAAGACTGGTACATGCCGAGACTTTCCAGACGTTCTCCCTGTGTGAAGCCAAGTTGCCGGCCCCACACCTGGACTCCATCACGCTGTTGGACAACAAATTAACCAGAATCCTGGCGGACTTTCCATCGATTCTGGCACCGCAGTTCACGGCAGCCATACCCAGACACGGGGTTCAGCACCACATCCCGACCAAGGGACCACCCTCCACGCCCGCGCATGAAGGCTCCCCCCGGAAAAGCTCCGCCTGGCGAAGGAGGAGTTCAAGAGGATGGAGGAATTGGGGATCGTACGGAGGTCTGACAGCCCATGGGCGTCCCCCCTGCACATGGTGCCCAAAGCAGCCGGGGGTTGGAGACCATGCGGCGACTACCGCAGACTGAACGAGGCTGCAACTCCAGACCGCTACCCCGTGCCGCACATACAGAACTTTGCAGCAAACCTGCACGGGGCAAGAATCTTTTCCAAAGTAGACCTCATCTGGGGATACCATCAAATCCCGGTGCACCCTGAAGACATCCCAAAAACAGCACTCATCACCCCGTTCGGCCTGTTCGGTTCCTCCGAATGCTGTTCGGCCTGAAGAATGCCGCACAGACGTTCCAGTGGCTAATGGATGCGGTGGGATGCGACCTGGACTTTGTGTTAATCTATTTGGACAACATCCTTATAGCCAGCAGTAGTTGTCAGGAGCATCTGTCCCACCTCCGCCAGCTCTACTCCCACCTGCGTGATTTCAGCCTCACGATCAACCCGGCCAAATGCCAGTTTGGTTTCGATACCATCGACTTCCTGGGCCATAGGATTACCAAAGACGGGGCAACACCTCTGCCCGCCAAGGTAGACGCGATCCGCCACTTTACCTGGCCCAACACGGTCAAAGGCCTGCAGGAGTTCATTGGTATGGTGAACTTCTACCACCATTTCCTCCCCTCAGCAGGCCGTATCATGTGCCCTTTGTACACCCTGATGTCGGGTAAAGGCAAGGACATTACTTGGGACAAGGAGGCCGCGGCCACTTTCGTTAAAGCCAAGGAAGCCTTGGCAGATGTCGTGATGCTGGTGCACCCCAGAACGGACGTTCCGACCACCCTCACGGTGGACGCATCCGACACAGCAGTCGGTGGGGTGCTGGAGCAGCTCATTGAGGGGTGCTGGCAACCCCTGGCATTCTTCAGCAAGCACCTACGACCACCCAAACTCAAGTACAGTGCCTTCGACCGGGAGCTGTTGGCACTGTATCTGGCAATCCGGCATTTCAGGTACTTCTTAGAAGGCAGGCCGTTCACCTCGTTCATGGACCACAAACCGTTGACCTTCGCATTCACGAAGGTGTCCGATCCCTGATCGGCTCGCCAGCAGCGACATCTGTCCTACATCTCCAAGTACACGACGGACATCCAGCATGTCTCGGGAAAGGACAACGTCGTGGCCGACGCACTCTCCGGACCAGCTGTCCAGGCCCTGTCCCTGGGGATGGACTATGTGGCACTGGCGGAGGCGCAGCAGGCAGACGACGAGATGCCCAGCTACAGGACCGTAGTCTCAGGTTTGCAGCTGCAGGACTTTCTCGTAGGCCCAGGTGAGAGGACCCTCCTGTGCGACGTGGCTACCAGCCAACCTCACCCCATCGTCCTGGCAGCCTGGAGGCGGTGAGTTTTCGACTCCATACACGCACCCATCTATCAGGACAATCGTCCAGCTGGTCTCCAACAAGTTCGCATGGCACGGACTTCGCAAGCAGGTCAGTGAATGGGCCAGAACGTGTGCGCAGTGTCAAACAGCCAAGGTACAGCAGCACACTAAAGCCCCACCGCAGCAGTTCGAACCCACCCATCGAAGGTTAAACCACATTCATGTGGCTATCATGGGCCCCCTACCAGTGTCCCGAGGAGCGCGGTACCTCCTAACTATGGTAGACCAGTTCACGAGGTGGCCAGAGGCGGTCCCGCTCACCGACACATCTGCTGATTCCTGTGCCCGAGCACTGATTGCAACCTGGGTAGCATGCTTCGGGGTACCGGCCCATATTACCTCTGACAGAGGCGCCCAGTTCACCTCCAGCCTGTTGGGAACGCAGCTACACCACACTACTGCCTACCACCCACAGTCGAACGGACTAGTGGAACGCTTCCACTGTCACTTGAAGTCGGCTCTCATGGCCCACCTGAGAGGACCTAACTGGGTGGACGAGCTTCCCTGGGTCCTGCTTGAAATTCGCACAGCACCCAAAGAAGATTTGCACGCCTCATTGACCGAGTTGGTGTATGGCACACCCCTGGCCGTCCCAGGTGAGTTCATACCAGCCCCAAGGGGGCAAGAGGAAGAACCCGCAGCAGTCCTGGACAGACTACGTCAGAGGCTCGGCAACCTGGCCCCCATACCGACTTCACAGCACGGACGGACCCCGACCCATGTACCCAAAGACCTGCAGAACTGTAAGTTTGTGTTTGTACGAAGGGGCGGACACCGGGCACCGCTACAGCGGCCGTACGAGGGGCCGTTCAAGGTGATCAACAACAATGGGTCCATGTATGTTCTGGACATTGGGGGGAAAGAGGAGGTTTTCACAGTGAACCGACTCAAACCAGCCCATGTGGACTTAGCACAGCCGGTCGAGATTCAGGCACTGCGGCGCAGAGGCAGACCTCCCAAACAGAGGCCGATCCAGACTGTGGACATTGGGGGGTGTATCACCGGTTCTGGGGGGGGGGGGGGGTTATGTGGCAACCCACTTTCTGCGCAGGCGAACTGGCTCACAAATAGCCAGCACGCGGGGGGAGACTTTGGTAATGCACCTCTGACGTCATTTCCGCCCGGAGAGGGCAGGCGCTAGGGATTAAATGCACCAACTGCGTGTCGTTATTTCAGTGCTGTGTGTAGCACATCGCTACATTACATTATTTCTACTTCTGGGTTACGGGGTTTTACTTCCGGTCTTTTCTGCCCCGGTGTGCATGCGTGTAACTAGTCGATCTCGCTTTTCACTAAGGCTGAGGTGGGGGATCTTGGGCTTAAAAAAGCTGGTGACCACTAATGTAGAATAAAGAGTTGGGAGAGGTGGGTGGTGTGGCAAGAATTGTAAAGTGATAGGTGGATCGGGGGGGGGGGGGAGGTGGAATGTCAGATGGAGTCATGTGGGGAGAGAAAAGGGTGGAGGTAATGATAGGGGCTGAGAAACCATAAGTGGGAGACATAAGACTTTAGATGATGGAATATACTATGAAAGAAGGCAAGAAAAAAGATTGGCTCACACTGCCAGATTGCCCATGCAATACTATGTTCCCTCCAATACTATGTATACCATCTACAAAATGCACTGTGGCAACTAAATAAGGATTCTTCAATAGCACCTTTCAAACCTACAGTCTGCACTAACCAGAGCACAAACACAGTAAGCAGTGAGAATGCAGATTTTCCCTTGTTTGTGATTGGACCTCCACATTCCTGACAGAGTTTACCGCCCTTCAGACTTGGGAATATATTACTATTCCTTCTTCGTTGCTGAATCAAAGTCATGGAAGAATTTGCCCAACAGCACCAATGCAGCATCTACAACAGTTTGACTGCAGAGATTCAAACAGGGAACTTATCTCACAGCTTTCTCAAGACAAATTAGGGATGGACAATATATTTTGGTCTTGTCAGAAACATTCACACTGTATATAAAGAAAGTAAAAATCTCTAAGGTTTGTTGTCGTGAGTTTTCACCAACTGCAGCAGCAAGCTCTCAGACTGCCTGCACTTCCAGTTCTAGGAAGAAGTAAATCACGAAGAGCGGGTTCCTCCATTCGGAACATATTTTGCTGCTTTCCCGCATATTTTGAAAAATTATGTAAATAAGGAAGAGTCTTGGTGGATACTTCTAAATAAAGCTGGGAGACAAACAAATAAAATACCAGTCCAAACTAGAACGATGACTTGATTTACAAATACAATGAAACATGCAAATCTGCTTCTATGATTCCTGCATCAGTGGTTCTCAATTCCTTTTCCATAATATTGCTGAGTTCCATAGGGCAGAAATTAGAATATTTAGGACTGCTGATTTCATTCTAGCTAAAACTCACCAATTGTATGATTGTGCCTTAGCTACATTAAGTTTATTGTGTGCTCTTCTCATTCTCAGAAGGATTCAGAACAGCATTTAAACAGACGATAAAACTCCAACACTACATCAAGAACCAGCAGGCTTACGTTGCACCAACCCCTTAAAGTCTGCCTGAACATATGGTTTAAAATGAACTCTCTCTTTTGAATGTGCAAATGCTTTCTTCAGCTTGGCCTGTTCCAATGAACTGGAATATACTTACACATTTGTCTCCCAGAAGAGGCAAAGAGTAATATAAATAACTCTCTCTTACTCCACTAGAAAAAGCAACTTGGGAAAACCAAAGTATCGGAGAAAGGTGACTTCAAATCAACATATTAATGTGATCCTCTACACCTTCCTGTTTAAATGTTTAAACAAAGGAAAGTCTAGCTTCTCCCTTGGGTTTTGTACTCTCTACTTTCAGACTTCTGCATTTTACTTTCAACTTCATCCTGTTCTTCTGAAGGATGCTTTACTGCATGGCCATCTGTATCATCTCCTTCCTTCTCAGCACCCTGTAGTTCAAATTAGCTCCAATAGATCCTTTTTATGAATTTTCCTATGAATAAAGCTACATAGTGAAGTGACATTTCTCAGGTACTCACTGTCTTCATGAGTTTGAATCAACTTGGGTGGGCTTTCGGGACCATTGCCTGGTGTTGTAAAACACAGTACAGATGTGTTGTATTTTGTGAACTTCTTGAGGCCGGTAATTAGGGCTTCATGGCGCGTTCCGTGGAAATCAGGGGTGATTGTCATCATTGCAACTGTATTTGGTGGGTCCGCAATCCTAGTAAAGAGCTGATGAGAAAAAAATGTTGGAAATGGGGAAAAATTTGTAAATATATATGTACACAGAAATCTAAATACACAATGTCAAAAAGAATCTTTTATGTATTATTCGATAATTTTTTCCTCCAACCCCCGTCCCCTGCTTTCTTCAAGATGTGGTATGTAATGAATGATTGTGAGAGTGGCAGTGGATTACCAAAATTGTGATCACAATTGTGTAATCTTTTCCCCTCATTCTACAGAAATAGATACTCTTTGCCCCAGGGAAAGAGAAAGGAGGGACTGGGAGAAATGTGGAGCAGAGACAGTGGGACATAACTAAAAGAAGCTGATTTACTCATTTTCTTAGCCTTAGGATGCAGAGGATCCTAATGCCATTTTGGATATTAACCCAATCAACAAATTCAAACTATGTCCTGATTTGCTTGTTTCAGTACTAACTGACAATACAGTTGCTCAAAGTAACATGTCAATGATACGATTGGTTTCACTTCTATAAACTGAAAAATATTTGATTTAAATTTTAGATATTACAATCTCTTTTATTACCTTGTAGCCTTGGTTGATGCCGTTTATGAACTGCTGAGGGGGAGGATCCCACGTAAACTTGATGGTGGTGGAGTTCACAGCTTCCACTTCTACATTCTGAGGGGGTGCTGTTGGGACTGTATATAAGAAAACAATCAGTATCTATATTTCGGAAATCATGATATGCCAGATGATAGTGATAAGCTCAGCAAACTTTTTCTTTTAATGAATCAGTCACGCAGAATTTTTAAATGCTTTGTCAATTTTGTCAAAATTCACATTCTTTACTCTGTAATGCACCATCAATAACTCTCGGAGACGTGAGGTGAGATATAGGCTTTTATTGGCTGGAAGAAAGAACAAGCAGCAATTGACCACCACACTACATCCTGGAGACTGAGGCCAGGGCGGTGTCTCCAATCGCCTTTATACCGGGGTCTGTGGGAGGAGCCACGGTCAGTGGGAGGAGCCACAGGAGCAGTCAGCAGGGGGGCGTGTCCAGAGAAGTATATGTAGTTCACCACACTCTGCAATGTTCAGTGAACAAGCTATAATGAGGTCAAATCATTTAGATTACTGTGCACTTGGAAGGAACTTGACATCCTCAACTTAACGGAGAATGATACCCTGCTAATAGAATGCACTGTGATAAAAAATATTGCTTCATTATAAACACCTTTATCACTTTCGCTGTGTGCAAAAACACGAAAATACATGACCTGCAGCTTGAAATTAACTAGCATATTCTCTAGCAAAGTTCTCTGGCCAAATAACAGTAGCGTGGTAGTTAGCTTGACAGTATTACAGCTGGGGCCGCTCTGGAGTTCGTAGTTCGCTGTTCTCGAGGGAGTCTCTGTATGTCCTCCCTGTGCAATGCGTGGGTTTTCTCTGAGTCCTCCAGTGTCCAAAGACGTACTGGGTAAGTTAATTGGTCATTGTAAACTGCGCTGGGATTAGGTTAGGGCTTGTCGGGTGTTGTAAGGAAAATATGGATCGAAGGGCCAGAAAGGCCTTCTCCGAGCTGTATCACCAATAAATAAATAAATTCACTGGCTTCAACTGAGCTTAGCACAATTAAAAGATAGAGAAAATTTAACATGTTTCCATGCTGTATAACTCTAAGACCATGTCTTCCTTTCCGAATGATAATATTTTATTATAGGGATGATAATAAGTCTAATAAAAGCGGTGCAGGTTGATTCACCCTTCTTTTGATGAGATTCCCTTTTAAAATTATTCCCAAATATCAGTTCTTCTGATCTGCCTAGATCTGATTCATAATATATTTGCAGAAGTAGCTGGGTACAAGGATAGAAAACAAATAGGTAAATGCACTGAATAATCAAATTATCGTAGGTTCTCGATATCTGTTGCTTTCTATTTATTATTATTGTTATTATTTCTTTTTTTCTTTTTGCAATTGCTGCTTGTTGTCTTCTGCACCCTGCTTGCCCGCCCTGTTGGTGAAGTCTTTCACTGATTGATTCTATTGTGGTTATTGGATTTATTGAGCATGCCTACACGAAAATGAATCTCTGGGTTGTATATGGTGACCTACGGGTACTTTGATAATAAATGTACATTGAACTTTGAACGTACAATTCCCAAGTTATACTAATGTGCATAAAATTTAAAATATTGCCCTAAAATAAAAAGTATTAAAATAGTGTTTGGCAATGCTGACACAATACAACAGGCCCAGGGCCACAGCTGCAGTGAGCTCTTCACAATAACAGTGCTAATGAGATGAAAATCGAAACATTTAAAGATGGAACGTCAGAGATGACTGATCATGGACTGTCTTTGAACACACTCAAGCTGACCAAAGTAAATATAAGACTTTCTAGGAACAGAGACAGGATCAAATTCAGTGTATTTGCAAAAAACAGTCAATGCTATAGAAGAAAAATCCAGTAGATTTTTTACATTTCAACTTGACCCTAAAACAACATGCAACCTCCCTTAGCAAGCCATTCATTTAAAGGTGATGGATGTTGAACAAATGAGCCATGGGTTATGGATGCACAAGCCAGCTGGGAGATGTTATCTGAAGTTGGTGAACCCAAAGAATTAGGAAAGATGCTGTGGATTTTACTGAAGTAGACCAGAAAGTTACACCCATTCTTGAAAATATTACTGCATATTAGAGAGGACCAACAAGGTCACACCAAATCAGGATTATAACAAACATTCTGTGGTAAAAGGCTATATTAACTCCAGGCATGCCACATTCCATGGGGTCATTTGGGGTCAGGACAGAGGAGGGTATCCTACTTTGAAGGAACAGGCCATATTTTAGAAAGACCACTTGAGAGATTTAATTGATTGTGGTGGATATAACAGTACAAATACCACAATTCAGTAAAAAGCCCTGGGATAACGAGAGTCACTTTGGATAGATCAGGGACAACAGTCTGGCAACTCGGGTACTTATAGGATTTTGTGCCAAAGTTAGGCACATAGATACCGTGTCCTTATTAGATTTTGTTTTATTTTTCTTATTATTAATTATGGAATGTAGTATGTGTCATATATATCTGTTTAATTGCTGTTTTGATGTTGTTAACACTTCAGTAACTCAACTGTTCTCTGGGATATAATAATATGTGTAGGGAATTCCAAGGGAAGTCACGGGAAGAAATACTCGTTAACATTGGAGCTGTTGGTATGTTTCTGAGTATTTTCAGCAGCCGAGTATTAATCTGAGAAAGCAAGTTGAGAAAGCTCCAGTCGTAACAGAGCTTCAAATGATAGCCAAGGCCACCCAAATTCAGGATTCTGCAGGGAAAACTCAGATAGCTTCAGTATTGTATTTTACTTTTGAATGGTAGCCAACTAAAATCTCTGACGTTTTATTAGTGAAATGATTGGAAGAATTGTTCACACAGCTCAAAATAAAAATGTAATCTGTCTGGGCTAACCCCTTCCTTTGTCTTCCATTTCCCACTTTCCACCAGCTGGTGTCACATTCTGAATGCACATAATGTTGAGTGTGTTGTGCAGCATGCAGGAGATCATGAGGAAACCAGCACTGTAGAGTTCAGGTGACTGATGAAGCATTGTTCAGGATTCCTACCACCCATCCCACAACCCTTTTGCCCCACTACTGTCTGAAAGAGGCATAGGAGCATCAGGACTGGGACTGCCAGATTCGGTAACAACTTCTTTCCCAAAGTTGCTTGAGTACTAAATACACTGTCACAACTGAGATCACGTAACTAGGACAGTAAGTAAGCTGTTTACTGTTTACCATACTTTTACCTGTGCTGCGCACCACTGTCATTTCGAATTATATTTTACGAATTTAATTGTAATAATATTTTGGTTTATGTATTGCTGGTGCAGCATGTTCCTGAGGAACATTGATTTGTTTGGTTGTATATAGGTATGGTTAGGTAACAATAAACTTGAAGTTGAACGTGACACAAAATGGAATATTCGTGATTTCAGCGAGGATGCTGGGCACTGACCTGCATGATGCCTGTATACTCCACAGTTCACTGGGCAATGAATGAGTGATTTCATTTTTGCTACTGTAAATCCCTCATTTGATATATATAAAAGGTAATGTCACATTAGTTTCAGTGGCACAACAACTGGTTTTGCCACTGAACATTCTGCCTTGCTTATACCACCGGCTGCTGGCTGATAATCGGAGTCATATAGAGTCAGCATGGAAGCAGACTTTCTGGCTCAACATTCAAGCTGAACAATTTGCCTACCACAGCCAGTCACAGTCTTTTGCATTTTACCTAAGTTCCTCCAAAGCTTTTCCATTCATGCACTTTGGAAAAGAGTAAACAGTCAATGTTTCGGACCGAGACTCTTCATCAGGACTTGATGAAATCCTGATGAACAGTCTCAGCTTGGAAACATCTACTGTTAACTCTCTTCCAAAGATGCTGCCTGGCCTGCTGAGTTCCTCCAGAATTTAGTGTGTGTTGCTTGGATTTCCAGTATCTGTAGATGTTCCCGTCTAGAATCTGTGACATTGTATAAATATCCCGTAATGCGCAAAGAACCAAGTTCTACTAAGCCTACACTTAATTGAGTTATTTTTTTGAACAGTAGTGAAACAATGAAAAACTGTAATTTCAAATTAGAAATACAATGGGGGTCACGACATGGAGTTACTAGATGGAACACTCACATAAAAGAAAAGGTGGCAGTGAGATTGAAAGTACAATTATTTTCTTCTGGTTTAATACCAACCTGCATGAAATCTGACTGGCATAACATTATTTCATTAGTGCTTGGAACCAAGGTAACAGCAAGATAGTTTCTAACATATAAATTACTCTGAGCTTTTTAGTTTCTGTTCACACAGGTAAAACAATGTGTTGACTTCAAAGTTGACGCTTATTGATGTTGTAGTTGCATTGGACACATGTTAATTTTCATCTTAATACTAAATTCTTGTAAATTGCTTCTCTTCATCATTCGAAATGCAAATAAAAATGAAGCATCACACATACAAAATGGAGGGGGGGGGGTCTCTGCAAGTCAGGCAGCATTTATGGAGGGTCTCGGCCCAAACCAACTGTTTATTCCCCTCCACAGATGCTCCCTGACCTGTTGAGTTCCTCCAGCATTTAGTGTGTATTGCTGGAGATTTCCGGTATCTGCAGAATCTCTTGTGTTGGAAATGAATACTGGCAAAAGGGAAAATGTTCTTGTCAAATGGCCTCAGGGCTCTCCATTTGCTTCTTGAGAACATAACATGACATTGCCAAGATTTCAAGACTGGCAGTATAATCTGTGAATATTAACTGCTTGCCTGCTGTGACTGGCCTATCCTTCTCAATAACCCTAAGGTAAAATGTATGGTCAGAGCAGATTTCACCCCCTTGCCCTGACTGTCGTGGCTGAACTTTGAATGCAGTCCTTGTGACCACAACAGCATCCCTTGCTGGAGTTCATCAACCCTCCTTAACCCATATCCCTGATATATTTATATATTTAGTTTTCTCTTCCCCCCCTCCCTTTTTCTCTTTCTCTCTCTGCCTATCACTCTACCTGTTCTCCATCTCCCTCTGGTGCTCCCCTCCCCCTTTCTTTCCCCCTAGGCCTCCCGTCCCATGATCCTTTCCCTTCTCCAGCTCTGTATCCCTTTTGCCAATCACCTTTCTGGCTCTCAGCTTCACCCCACCCCGTCCGGTCTTCTCCTATCATTTCACATTTTCCCCTCCCCTCCTACTTTCAAATCTCTTACTATCTTTCCTTTCGGTTAGTCCTGATGAAGGGTCTCGGCCCGAAGCGTCGACAGTGCTTCTCCCTATAGATGCTGCCTGGCCTGCTGCGTTCCACCAACATTTTGTGTGTGCTGCTCAAAATAATATCACACTTCAAAGTCCCTAAAGCAGGGGTGGCCAACCTTTTACATTCCATGCTTCAATTTTTTCACCCACGAGTTCAGATGCGCCATACAACTCTTGTACCCCCATTCAATTCTTGTAAAAATGTTATAGATATATTTAGCATTTTTACATGATATATTGATTTAATATAAAACATTACTTACCTTAATGAGACTTTTAACAAATATATTTTGTCTTCTTTTGATTTCTTCCCTTTTCTTAAATCACATATTCTTTCCGTAACTCAGACGGTTGTGAATCTCAAACCCATACACTAGCTTCAGTTTTCCTTCTATTTCAGACTGATGTTGTGCTTTATAGTGTCTATTAAGATCATGTCTTCTATTATGTGAGAAAGTGTTTTCACAAACAACGCACAACGGTTTTCCTGATGACCCGCTATAAATAAGCACTCACTTTCCCACTGTTCATTGAATTCATGCTTACTATCACTTTCTGCTTTTCTTTTGCACGTGATGAATGTAAAAACAAGGCTTAATTTTCGAAAAAGTACAAAACTGCAAATGTTCACAAAGGACGAACAAAGCACAAATCCGTAGTGCAAGAGTGTCAATTGTAAACTGACTGGCAAAAACTTGCGATGTACCGCTGGTGCAGACGCCTGGCGGCTCAGGATCAAGCAAGTATAAAACGTGTATTGAACAGTTATGGAACGACTGCAGAACAAAAGTCCTTCTTTCCTAGTTTGACTCATTGAACATTTTTTTAAAATTGAAAGCAGATTAATGTGAAAGAAGATAACATTCGCCAAAAGATGTGCACGAAATAATAAAATCGCTAAAAATAATTGATAAGTTTTAGATTTATTCTCAGTAAAACCCATTTCTAGCTCTAAGCTACTTGAATTCCTGTTACAGATTTTTTTCTACAGATCTGTTTTTGGTTAATACTTTTTGCATGAGTAGGCTTACTTTTTTAATGATTATCACTGGGGTGCAATGTGCCACTTTTGGCGCATGCACCATAGGTTGGCCATCCCTGCTCTAAAGTAATAATGAAAAGTAAAAGATCTCTGTGATCTGGTTTCTTTCCTCAGATTTAAGGAATTATATGCAGCACTCAAGGGGAAAAATCTCCCTCAGCAATTAATCCCTTAAAAGGAACGAACAGAATAAATGTGATTATAAGTTCACAGTTTCTTTTTAAAGTTCAAGTTTAATTGTCATGCAACCACACATAAATACCCATGAATACAGCTGAATGACTGTTTTCTCCATCAATTACTGTCAGGATTCTTTTTCACTGTTCGATATCTGAGCAGGGACTGTCCAGGATCAGGTTAAATCAAAATTGTTTAATTCTTGCATTACAGATTCCTAAAACAACTGAACATGCCGCAGAACATCAGGTAAATCCTTAAAGATACTTGCTATCTCTGTAATGATAGGACTTGGTCTCACAAATGCTGAGAATTTAATTTCACAAGCTGCTGAGGAATTTGACTAATTCTTCAACAAATTTGTTCTGTTAGTGCCAAACTAATATTAAATGTAAGTTGGGGAAGTGTGTGTAATTTATATTTCTGCCCTTCTCATGGAGTGATGGAATATCCTGATTAAAGAAAATGTATTTCTATTTGACACAGCAAGGCATGACATCAATGCCAACATTATCACGTGCCTGGATGCTCACTTTGTTAACGCTTGATGTTAAAAGTACAACGGAAGTCACTGAGAGGAAGGATGTCAGGGAGTTAAAAAGAGACACAACTTCAAAAAGCCTACCTTTGAAGATCATTTTTCTTACCTCCCTGTAATGTGTATTCTATTACTGCTCTGCTGTATGCACCAAGACCAGCACTGTTATATGCTGCAACTTGAATTTCGTACTGGGTCCAAATGATGAGGTCTTTAAGTAGGCAGTAAGTTATCCCAGGGCTCGTGATGTTCTTCATCTGGTATCCACCTGGAAGACCTGCAAGTCGATATCTGCAAAAGCAAAATAAAAGACTGGCATCATGGGAACCGATGTGGAAATGCATTCATTTCATCTGTACTAAACTACAAATAATAATAGGTAAACTACAAATGATAATAGTGTACTATGCCATCGATTTGCAGCAGTTCTGGAGGGGCAGCGCCTGAGGCAGTATGGCGTGGCTGGGGATTGGCCCCTCCCATCGGTGCTGCTCTCCAGTGTTTGCTCGGTGCCACCCTCAGTTGTTCGCTTGGTGAAAGAACAAGCTGGACCAGGACAACATCCAATGCACCATCACTCTACGGGACATGACATTCAGGGACTTGGACTATATATTTTTTGTGACTGCATGTTTTCTGCTATCATAACTATCTATGCTGTATGCTGTTGGTAATATGTTTTGCATCTTGGCGTCAGAGGAATACTGTCTTCTTTGGCTATCTTCATGTACAGTTGAATGATGATTAAACTTGAACTTGAATGCACCGGCATCAGATGTCACAAACACTGCTTCTTGTCCAATATCCATGGCTACTTGTTTCATTTCTGTTGCAATCATTAAAACAAAACACAAAATAGTAGTCCCTGGAAACAACAGTAGACTGAGATCATCTTGAAGTACTTCAAAAAAGATACAAAATTTATACCTGGATTTTTATGTAACTTTTAAACAGCTTAAACCCATCAATATGACATCCACCTATTTACAACATTTTGCATCAAAATGCACTCTACAGTTTTGATTCATGCCATTTATTGTAAAAAGCTTAAAAATCAGAATGAATGACAACCACACAATTAATGGTTTTGAAACTCTTGGTCATTCTGAAATATTCAAGATGTTTAATGATTATAACATATGAAGCATAAAGTCATAAGACCATAAGACACAGGAAGCAGAATTATGCTATTTAGCCCATCAACCTGAAAAACCACATGCCCAAGTTTAAAAGGATTATTTATGAAAAATTTCCCTTGCTTTTTCCAACGGTTTGCTTCCGGGCACGTATATATGTTCATTCAATTAAGGGGAAAAGGCACAAGTGATTAAGGTATTGGTTAATTTCAAATTTTTGAACTGTATGACTGTCATAAAGGGAAGTCTTTGCAGGCAGTGTGGAAGAGCTAAAAACCTGCCTTGGTCATATAGCTGTGGGAGTAAAAAGAATGTTTAGAAAATAGGAAGGAACAGGTAGGGAGATAGATACAGTTCTCAGCAGCTGTGAGCATGATTCCCAGATGCTGCTTTGCCTGCAATGTGTCAGGGTTAAGGACTCCTCAAACTTAAAGAAGCTGCAATGGGAGGGGGAGAGATCCAGTTGTTGTGGTCCACTTGGGATCCAGTGACAGAAATGGACAAAGGAGGAGATTCTGCAGAGAAATATGAGCATTCAGCATCCAACTTATACAAAAACAGAAGTAATAATTTCGTTATGTCTAAGACATCTTCAACCTTGCATAAGATTAGTAAGAACAGGAGATAAATTCATAGAGTAGTGCGTGGAGGAGAGGGGTTTCAATTTATGAGACAGTGGCACAACACTGCACAAAGGAGGAGACGTCCTGCTAAGGCATAGTTCACAAATCACATTAGGACTATTGCCCTTATACATCAAATATCTAGTTCTGAAGGTATACATAGGGTGGTGTGATGCGATGTGGCAAAGGGAACTTTAGACAATTAAAGAGAAAGGAGAAGCAATGGTCCAAGATCGTTAAATGGGTAATGCTAACAGGCCAGGAAGGAACAAAGCACTTTTATTTAATTTCATAAAATGTGAAAGCAGGGGAATTTTTGGCATAGCACTGTGTGGAGCTACCCAAATGGCTAATGTATAGCTGTAGTTGAGCTCATTGTGGTTGAAGCACTTTTGGGAGATCTCAAAACTTCAAATGGATAACCATTCATTGAGACACATGGGGATTCATTTATAGTCGATGTTATAAAATAAGGTTCTCAGTCAGCCTTGGGTGTGCCACTGCATTCATTTCATCAGGGTTCTAACAGCTACTCTTCCTCTTAGCAAACAGAACACAGAACAGTACAGCACGGGAACAAACCCACAATGTTGTACTGAACTACTTAAACTGATAATATCTAATCCCTTTTCTCACACATGGTTCATATCTCTCCCCCCCCCCCCCCCCATTCCCTGCTCATTAATCTATCTGTCCAGGAGACTCTTAAACGCCTCTACCGTGTCTGCCTGAAACACCACCCCTGGCAGCATATCCAGGCTATTCTCTGTGTAAAGTTTGCCCTCCACATCTCCTTTGTATTCCGCACCCCCCACCCCCAAACCATGAACCATAAACGTATGCCCTCTAGTATCAGACATTTCGATCTAGGGAAGGATGTATTTACTGGCCCTAACCCTAACACTATCTAAGCCTCTCATAATTTTATAAACTTCTGTCACACCTCTCCTCAGCCAGTTGTCCAATCTTTCCTTATATATACAGACACTCTAATTTAGGCAGCATCCCCTTTTGCACCCCTCCTTAGTGATCACATTGTTTCTATAATGGATTAACCAGAACGGAATATAATATTCCAACTGCAGCCTGACCAGAGTTTTATGAAGCTGCAACATGACTTCCTGACTCCTCAACTGAATGCCTTGATTAATAAAGACAATTGTGCCACAAGCCTTCTTTATCACCACATTGACTTGTGCAACCTGCTTTCAGGGAGCTATGGACTTGGACCCCAAGCTCCCTCTGTGAATCAGGGCTGCTAAGGGTCCGGCAAGTTATTAACTACTAAGCCGGACCAAATGGTTACAAAGAATTCCATAAAAAATAACTCTTGTGGGTATAACAATTATAATGATATACGAGTGCAAAAGGAGACGATGCTCCATTGTTGAAGATATATATGTAAATAAAAAATGCCATTAATAAGCTTTGATGTCACATCCTAGTTGCCAGTCCTCTTTCACTAGAAGAAAATTGTAGAAACAGAAACATCAGAATCAATGATCCATGAGACATATCCATTTCTTTACTTCCAAAGATGTCCTATTATTATGCTGTTCTATTTTCACAATAACCATGTATTCAGATACTAAAGTCAGCAGGAAATTCAAAGTAATGGATTCATGGTGAAATCACCCCTGATGAGCATAAAGAAAATTGCTCTTTTACTTTACATGCCTTAGAACCCAACCATCTCCACAGTTACCTCTTCAGTGCAGGTATTCCAGTCCTTATGTTGAAAAGGAAACCAAGGGCTGAGATAATAATGTAAAGTGTATCCACATAAGTTTTTGAGGTTAAATAGGTGCACTTTAAGGGAGTAGAATGTGGCTATCATGCTTCACCAGGGTATTCAATCTAACAGAGAAGCAAGAGTGTCTCTACGTAAAATTTTATTGGTGCTATTTCACTTTTGGAATTGACCATGGCATCCAATCAATTGAATCAGTTGGCTTCAATACGCTCTAAGTATCTACTTGATCAATAACTTCAAGGCTGATTAATGGAAGGTGCTGTTGTCATGAGTGGATTAACCCGTCTGTGGATGGAGCAGGTGAAAAACAGGCAGACAGATGTAAATACGCACAGGCATTTCAGAGGGCCATTGTAGTGGATTAAGATCAGATTTAGCAGAATTAGACAAAAAGTGATATCTTAACATGGTTGGTATTCTCTTTGTATTCCATGTCACAGGTTTCACATCTGCTTTGAGAGTCTTAGAAATAGAAATTTGGTAATAACAACTTCTTTGACTTGTGTTTGTCATTGGGTGTGGAATACAAAGAAATCCAAAAAAAAAGGAACATTGACCTGCCCTCTGATGGATTACATAAAGGTGGTAATTCTAGAAATGAAGGTGAATTGGTGGGCTGTCAACCATAAGGCTTTGAATTCCATGAGAATCTGCAGGCTACGTGACTGTGCCTGACAAAACTCTTCTTTCTACACAGCTTGGCATTAGGTTGTACCACATGGTATTAGAAATGGTCTGGCAAGTGTGGATTGGGGCAGATTGTTTTCTGGAAAAGGTGTACCTGAAAAGTGGGAAGCCTTCAAAAATGAAATTTTGAGAGTACAAAGCTTGTATGTGCCTGTCAGAATGAAAGCAGACATCCCACCCTGCAAAAACTCATTTCAGGGAAGGTAGCACCGCCACCCCCCCCACCACACCCCCCTCCCCCCCGCCCCGGGTCGACCTCCAAGAGTGTATGTCGTACTTTGTTTAGTGATTTTCTCTAATCTGTAAACCAAGTTGGGTATATGCAGAAAATGTGACATTAAAATATGTATTTATATTATCATGGAGTCGTTTTTTTGTTCTATTACAACTTGAAGCAAGTCTACAGGGAGTTTAGCCTCATCACGTAGGACATCAATAGAGTAGCTCCTTAGCAGCTAGCCAGCTAGTTTAAATAACTTAGCTATGCCAATGAACGAATGACACCTGTTAAACTCACCTCAACATGTCTTTTACAGTCATTTAACCCACCATGGGCAACAGAAAAGTTACTGTTGCAAACAGTGCAGCGATCAACACTGTCATTATCTTTGACCCCTATTAGGCAGGGGTACACTTTAGTGTAGTCTGGGGTGAAGTGTGTTTAATATTTTCTTTTTTTGGAACACTCTGCCATGGAGCTGCAGGACACTAAACTGAACTGATGGACAATGAAAGAGAGAGAGAGGTTGATTGCAAAGCCCGCCCACAGAGAAAACTGATAGGTCTACTTAGCACAAAGACAGACCAATCAGGATGCTCCTGCTCGCTCTCGCTCTTCCTCTCCCTCTCCAAAAAATCAATTTCCAGGATATTGTATATAATTTGCAGGCATCAGGGAGTCGCTATCGATATGCGGGAGATTCCCGGAACTTCCGGGACAGCTGGGATGTCTGTAAAAGGTAAAGATAACAAGTGTAGGGAACCTTGGTTTTCAAGAGATATTGAGGCCCTGGTTAAAAGAAAAAACAAAGCTCATAGCAGCAACAGGCAAGTAGGACCAAATGAGGCACTTATGGAGTACAAGAAATGCAAGAGAACACTTAAGAAAGAAATCAAGAAGGCTAAAAGAAGACATGAAGTTGGCTGTAGCAGACAAGGTGAAGGAGAATCCTAACAGATTCTACAGGTATATTAAGAACAAAAGGATAGCAAGGGACAAAATTGGTCATCTGGGACCAGAATGGTAATCCATGTGTTGAGCCAAAGCAGATGGGGAAATTTTAAATGCATTCTTTACATCTGTACTTACTCAGAGCTTACAGAAGTGAAGCAAAGTGACATCAATGTCATAGACCTCGTACAGATTACAGAGAAGGTGTTTGCTACCCTGAGGCAAATCATGATAGATAAACCCCCACGGCCTGCAAAATATTCCCTTGGACCTGACTGGAGGCAAATGCAGAAATTGCCAGGGCCCTAGCAGAAATCCTTAGCGACAGGAGAGATACCAGAGGACTGAAGGATAGCCAATGTTGTTACGCTGTTTAAAAAATGCTCTATGCAAAAACCAGGGAATTATAAGCAAGTGAGCCTGACATCAGCTGTGCGAGAATTATTGGAAGGTTTTCTAAGTGACCAGATATACAAGTATTTGGATAGGCATGGACTGATTAAGGATAGTCAGCATGGCTTGGTGCATGGTAGGTCATGTCTAACCAATCTTATAGAATTTTTTGAGGAAGTTACCGGGAAAGTGAATGTTGTCTACATGGACTTCAGTAACATATTTGACAAGGTCCCACATGGGAAGCTGGTCAGGAAGGTTCACCTACTTGGCATTGAGGATGAGGTAGTAAACTGGGTTACACATTGTTTTTGTGGGAGAAGCCAGTTAATGGTAGTAGATGTTGCCTCTCTGACTGGAGGCCTCTGACTGTGGTATACCACAGGGATCAGGTGCTGGATCTTTTGTTACTTGTCATCTATATCAATGATCTGGATGGTAATGTGGTTAACTGGATCCACAAATCCACAAATCTGTGGATGACACCAAGGTTAGGGGTGTAGCGACAATGAGGAAGACTACCATGGCTTGCAGAGCGATCTGCATCAGGTGGAAAACTTAGCAGAAAAATGGCAGATGGAATTTAATGCAAACAAGTGTGAGGTTTTGCACTTCAGTAGGACCAACCAGGGTAGGTCTTACACAGTGAACGGTAGGGCACTGAGGAGTGTGGTAGACCAAAGAGATCTGGGAATACAGGTCCATAATTTGCTGTAAGTGGTGTCACAAGTAGACAGGGTCGTAAAGAAAGCTTTTGGCATGTTGGCCTTCATAAATCAATGTACTGATTAGAGGAGATGAGATGTTATGTTGAAGTTGTATAAGGCATTGGTGAGGCCTATTTGGAGTACTGTGTGCAGTTTTGGTCACCTACCTACAGGAAAGATGTAAATAAGGTAGAAAGAGTGCAGAGAAAATTTACAAAGATGTTGCTGGTTCTGGAAGATCTGAATGATAAGGAAAGACTGAATAAGTTAGGACTGTGTTCTTTAGAATGTAGAAGCTTGAGAGATTTGATGGAGGTATATAAAATCTTGAGGGGAATAGATAGGGTAAGTGCAAACAGGCTTTTTCCACTGAGGTTGGGTGGGCTACAACCAGAGGTCATGGGTTAAAGATGAAAGGTGAAAAGTTTAAGGGCAACATGAGGAGAAACACCTTTCCTTAGAAGGCCATGAGAGTGTGGAATAAGCTGCCAGCACGTGGTCTATGCTAGTTTGAGTTCAATGTTTAAGAGAGGTTTGCACAGTAGCATGGATATAGTAGGGATATGGAGAGCTGTGGGCCAGGTGCAAATCATTGGAGTAGGCAGTTTAAATGGTTTTGGCATTGACTAGATGAGCTGAATGGCCTGCTTCTGTGCTGTACTTCTCTATGACATGCAAGTACAAAGGTACTGCTGGGTGCCATCTTCCTCTCTGATTTTCCTCTTCCTTCTGATGTTCATCCTTGCCTTCCGTTTCCTCATTGACCTCTCTTCATTTCTGCTCTCTTCCTTGGATGCACTTAACCACAAGTTCTGGTTGCCAGTTTGCCAAGTTGTGCATTTTGATACAAGTAATAACTAGAAGATTCTGACTGTGAAGTACCAGGGAATAGCTGGTAAGGTGGGCAGGGAAAACACATTTTAAAGTGGTTAACAACAGTCACAACTGAACTCCTTCAGCTGCCATATGTTTTCATTGTAGTGTCCCTCATAGTGACTAGAGAGGACACAAGAATAAAAATCCAGGGAGAGTCTTTCACCCCAGTTGTAATCAATAGGTAACTATGATTGCCCTTTAATAAATAAGTTACACACAGCTGTAGGATACTCAAGGAAGTATTGACCTGGGGAAGTTCCTCTCTTGATCTGAACACTGGATGAACTGAAGCCCTTGCAATACATGAAGAGCTCTGAGATCTGAAAGGGAGCTCAAGTTACAACATGGAAGTAGTCTATGGCAGCCCGACTCTGGGAGAGTCTCCAATGCTGGCAGTTCATGGCATTACTCCATTTTAGCAGCTCGACTAAAGATATAATAAATCATTTTGCTGAGAGTATGGTGAACTAACAACCTACCCAATATTGTAGAGAGCGTCAAACTGTGCAGAAGGGCAAAGCATCGAAACAGCAACTTAAGAATAAGGCATAGAGTGCAGAAGGTTCTGATGATGGCTACCCTGATATCGGCAGCCTCTGTAAATACTGCTCTTCGTGGAGATCCAGCCTGAAAACTGCAACACTAAAGAATTTGGCATCGATGAGAGCTGCTTCCCTAGGGTCTGCCACACTCCCAATGCCAGTGCTCCAGTTCCAGTTTCTGGCAACAGTGGAACTAGCACAAGGCAAAGGTTTGGTATTCTACAAGTCTAGAAAGGCAACGAAGGTCTGTGATTTCCTATGCTGAACTCTTAAATTGTGCAGAATGCTACGATGGCGTTAAACAGTGGCTCCTTTGCTTGCATCTTCGGAAACAGCTCTATTTCTATCTCTTTTTTCCTTTTCAAGGTTCTTTTGATGACCCTGACCTGGAATCACACTCCAACTTCGATTCTTTGCAGGAATGGGACCCGCTCTCAGGGCCTCATGACCGGCTGCTTTCTGATATCCCAAGGACATGGCCTGAAAGACAAGTGCGCCTTCAGGGTGCCGGATTTTCATGGCTCTGGAGACAGGCTGATTCAAGGCCGGTGCCCCTGACTGAGGTGTCGTGGGAGAACACTGAACATCGGGAGCTGCTGTGGGCTATGCATCCAAAGACCTGAGCCCTGGGGTCAACTCTCTGGGTGCAGAGCTTGAAAAAAGCGGCGCAACAGACTTCTAACATCATATATCAGCGAGTTGTTTGTTATGTCTCCCATCTCGCTGTGAAATGGGAACACCTCTTTTTCCCTTATTGGGGAGAGCGAGAGAGCCGGTGGTATGTTGAATTATTGGGTAAATGAGTAGTCTTTGGGGTACTGCAAGTCTGTGCCTTTACTGACACTTTTCAGCACACTTGAGTGCTTGGTAGAGGGCACTGAAGCTTTTTTGATGGTGGGGGGTGCATTGCTTTGCTCCTGCTTGTGCATGGGGGGGAGCTGAGGGACTTTGGGGTTCTGTCATTCATTCTTTGATTGAGAATGTGTAAAGCTGGAACTGCTGAGCTGAAAGTGTTATGAATGTGAGGTTAGTCTGTGAATGAAGGACAGTCACATTATGGAATAATATGAGTTAAGTTCACATTGTAAAACAGCACTGCAAAACTACTGATGTCTTTTGATGCCCATTCAGTGGTGAATACACCTCACACAAATGAGCAGAATAACTCAGAGCAATACCCAGTTAAACTTCTGCAACGACTGAAAACACCTGGGATAATTCCAAAACGAAAAAAAAAATCACATTTCAATCACTGATAAAAATATTATGCGAGCGAACTCCTGGGTGACATTTTCATTCTGTCAGCCCAAGCTTAATTTAAACTTGGATCCCAGAGGTGCCAGAATACTATATTAATCTGCAGTACAAAAACCCCTTCAGAATTGTATTAACAATCATGTGTAGTAAGAAATCCAACTGCAACTCAAAAACAAAACCTGTGTAAAGTGTTTATTTTCCACAAAAATAACATCGATTGCACTGAAGTGTCATTTATAATGCTATTCTTAACTTGGACTCTGAAATTTTATTAAAACTTTGGTTTCCAAATTAAATCACATCAAGTCATAGAGTCATAGAGCATTACAACAGAGAAACAGGGCCTTTGGCCCATCTATACCATGCCGAGCTATTATTTTGCCTAGGCCCTCCATACCAGTCCCATCCATGTGCTTATCTAAAGTTAGAGATGTCTTTTTCCATCTATTATTTTTGTTCAGGAAATGTATGATCACAATGTAAATTTTTAATGTTTTGCAATTCCAATACATTTCCTCCAAATTTCTCTATCAGCAATTTTCTGATGTGAACTCCACTCATTTTAATTCAAAGTTTTACGTGTAGGGAGACATTAATATTTCACTTTGTACCTGAGAATGTAACCTTTCAGCACCCCGTTGACCTCTTGCTCTGGAGGAGGCTGCCACTGCACCATTATGGATTGATTTGTTCGACCACTGGCCATAATGTTCTGTGGAGGGGCACTCGGTGGTTCTTCTGGTAATAGCAACCTGTAATCAAGTGCATTACATGATGAATTAAAATACAGATACATTGTTCGCCAAATTCATGAAATAGAAGGCTAAAAATACTTTTGATACTTTACATAAATAATAATCTTCAGAAGTAGGAGTACTGCAGTGTAAGAAGAAACATAATAGTTGCCCATGTCTCTGATTTTTAACAGTGAGGGGCAATATTGACTTCCAGGGTGTTTCTGAACACAGCTTTGTTTTTAATTCTTCAAGAATTCCTTAAGAATTTTGGAATTAGGTGCTGAAAATGTTTAAATTGTTGCAGAAGTCATATTGTTGAGCAATATTTATGACAGGTTAAAAGAAAATCTGATTGTACCTGTACAAGGGTGTCCAGGTTACAGAAGACCTGACCTATGAAATCCAACTTTGTGCAAATTGTTCTAGACTTTCCTGTCAGGTACAGTACTCAAATCTCTTCGTTAGGAAATACGGTGGAGCTCACCCAGAGAAAAAAACCAGTGCCTTCTCCAAGCTCTCCTTCAGTTTTTGAATAATTGAATTGAATTCGATTGACTTTATCCTTCACATACATGAGGAATAAAAATCTTTCTGTTACACTTCTGTCTAAATGTGCAATGTGCAATTTATAGTAATTTGTAATAAATGGTATGTGCAACTGGACAGACAATATAGAATAGAAACACAATTGAATCAGCATGAATTAATCAGTCTGATGGCCTGGTGGAAGAAGCTGTCCTGGAGCCTGTTGGTCCTGGATTTATGCTGTGGTACCATTTCTCAGATGGTAGCAGCTGGAACAGTTTGTGGTTGGGGTGACTTGGGTCCCCAATGATCCTTCAGGCCCTTTTTACACACCTGTCTTTGTAAATGTCCTGAATAGTGGGAAGTTCACACCTACAGATGTGCTGGGCTGTCTGCATGACTCTCTGCAGCATCCTGCGATTGAGGGAAGTACAGTTCCCACACCAGGCAGTGATGCAGCCAGTCAGGATGGCCTAAGCCATCTCTCATCAGCACACACTTTCTTTTATTAAACTGCTGAGCTTCCTTTCTGGTTAGCAGATCAGATTCCCCACTCCATCCCAACAGCCCCCCTCCCCATCACCCCACCCTTGGCTACATCTAGGCGAAGACTTGTCACAATTCACTTGCTGGTAAGAACACATATCACCAACACTAACCATCCGTACTGCACCCTTTGCAAATCAGTTCCCAAGGGCTGCTGAGGCTAAAGGTTTCACACCACAATCCTAGGGAAAATCATTTACTTCTGATTTACGGAAATTTTGGTTTACAGGCATTTCTGAGAACAGAATCCTTATACAACACAGGTTCCTCTGAAATTCAAAGAAGGCCTCGTGAGCGTAAACAGTTGTTGCTTGTCTTGTATGCATGAATTTATCAAGACTGGAAAAATGGCCAAAGGCATTTATTTTGTATTGATAAAAATTGCTATTATTGGTTTTGCTGTATTGCATAATTAATGAGAAAATAAATTGGATTAGGTCTCGTGCAGCACAATAATTAGTTGACCCACAACTGTGCAGAGAATGGAGAAGGGATTAGTTGTTTTAGGCGTTTAATTACTAGCTCGGCTCATCATGGTTCGGAGGGCCTGAATTTGTGCCGTACTCCCACATCCCAAAGATGAATGCTTTGCACATTAATGCATTAATTACACCAAATGCAGTGGATGGTAGAAGAATATGGGTGGAGTTGATGGGGATGAGAGCTCTGATCCTTGGGGTATCCTCTGTGTTACAAGAAAATGAGAAAATATGAGTTAACCATGTGAATTATTTTGAATCTCTGCTGAGTGAATGGATTGCCAAAGCAACTCTTCTAATCCCCTCATTGCTCATGGTGCTACATTTAAGAAAGGGTGATGTAAACAGGAGAATATTGAACCTTCACAATTAAGCATATTAAAGTGCAAAATGTCAATGTCTTACAACACGCATAACTAAACAGGCCAACAAGTGGTCAGAAACAACATGCTTGTTCTGCATAAGCAAATGATATATCATCTGGCATATTGTTAAAAAGGGAGGAAAGAATTCTGTCAAATACTTAATTAAAATTCATTTGGCCTGCATACATATAGCTTAATGTCTCTGTTAGAAGCTGTTTGATGAATACAAAAGGGCTATGCAATTCTGAATTCTCTTCAACGATAATATCACCTTTTTTAGTCAATTAAAACTGATGCAGAAAGAAAACCATTATGCCCAACTGGATCATGCTAGAGTTGAGAAACCATCCAAATCGTCTTCAATCCTGCTTGATATAATTGAAATAATACTCATCTTTTCACTTAAATTAATCATATCCAAACCACCTTTAATATATCAATGCTTATTAATTGTGGGTGAGTAATAAATGCCACATTTTGACTATGTAAGCACAGATGCTTCCTCTGCATTGACAACCAAATTGTTAGTGTCCTCTATATATTAATGGCCTCTCGCATTGCACTTTAGCAGGCTCCTTACTCTTGAGGACCAAGAGTACTGTGTTCAACAATGTTTCTATTCATTCATCTGATGTAGGCATCACTGACAATGCTCAATGTCTCTGATCTATGAAGATGGTAAGCTCGCAGCTTTCTTGAAGCTTTACAGACGGTGAGTGGGATTCCCAAAACTGTTTGGACAGAATCCCAGAATCTTAACCAAATTACAGTGAAGACATAACAATACTTTTCCAACATTCAACAGTGTACAACTTAGAGAAGGATTTGTAGGTGGTGCTGTTTCCATGTACTTAGCTGTCCCATTCTTTGGTGGCAGATAATGTGGGTTTGGGATTTCAAGTTGAAGCTTTGGCTAGTTACTACAGAGAAAGGTTGAACAAGTTAGGTCTTTATTCTTTGGAGCATAGAAGGTTGAGGGGAGACTTGATAGAGATATTTAAAATTATGAGGGGGATAGATAGAGTTGACGTGGATAGGCTTTTTCCATTGAGAGTAGGGGAGATTCAAACAAGAGGACATGAGTTGAGAGTTAAGGGGCAAAAGTTTAGGGGTAACATGAGGGGTAACTTCTTTACACAGAGAGTGGCAGCTGTGTGGAATGACCTTCTAGTAGTAGTGTTAGAGGCAGGTTCGATATTGTCATTTAAAGTAAAATTGGATAGGTATATGGACAGGAAAGGAATGGACGGTTATGGGCTGAGTGCAGGTCGGTGGGACTAGGTGAGAGTAAGCGTTCGGCACGGACTAGAAGGGCCGAGATGGCCTGTTTCCATGCTGTAATTGTTATATGGTTATATGTTGTGGAGGTTACATAAGACAACAAATGACAGGATTGAATATTTGGGCTTATGGAAGGGGTGCTAATCAGTTGGATAACAGTGAACTTTTTGAATATTACTACTACTGCAATTACGCCATATATTCCTTACTTGTGCCTTGTATGCAAATAAAGGTTTGGGACAACCAAGGGGATGAGTCACACAGTACAGGATATCACTTCTCTGAGCTGGTCACGTCAACAGATAAGTCTTGCAAACCTTGTCACCCATTCTTGCCACCTCACTGTCCATCTCTTTGCTTGAATCACTCCATCCACAACCTGCTTGCATTCTGCATGAACATGGACAGAACTTTAACATTTCACAGGGTTTTTAACATCAGGACCACTTGATTTTCTCTGGACCCCTTCCCTCCGCTGTTGAAATTCATCTCCATAGCTACATTGATTATTTCATCTTTGGAAGAGATGTTAAACAATGCCCTCTTCTGCACTCTAGGTTGAATGCAAAAGATCCTATGACACCTCTTGAAAACAAGAAGAAGGTTTTTGTGTGTTTGGGCCAAAATTTAACCATGGACAAACCAGTTCTAGGCTATTCTTTAATGTTTTCCTTCTCCCATTGCCTATTATCATCATCAGAAAATTAATTATGGCAAAATAAAATCACGTATATATGGTTCTCCATTAATCCCATTCATTTATCAGCAAGATCCTTGAACGTTTCACTCATTCCTGCTTCTTAACATTGTTATTAATTCTGTGCATAGCCACATTATACATCACATTGATCAATGTTCCAGCCATATATCATTTTCTAAACTCATCCATTAACACTCTATAGAAGGCACAGCCTTCAGTTGCATTAACTTCTATATTCCTGAACTTCCTTCCTAAATTTGTACCCTCAAGCTTCAGCTCAAAAATATTTTCAGTTTCCCAAAGATCACAAAATACATTAAATCTACCAAAGTTGTTATTTCACTTCTTAAGTTAGTGTAGTTTTCCAATTGTGAATAGACTTCAAGAATGCTTCAATTTCTATAAAGAATTTGGTAGATCCTGAAGATGGAAAGATGGTGTATTAACAACTTCTTCTCTTAAAGGTATAATTGGGGAACACTTTTCACTAAATGAACCAAATGAACTAAATGAACTAGATGGGGTCAGTTGTGCTGTGAGGATTACATTCCTTGACTTCTCTAGTGCCTTTAACACCATCCAGCCCAAGATCTTAAAGCACAAACTAACGGAGATGGGAGTAGACTCTCACATGGTGGATTGGATAGTGGACTACTTGACAGATAGACCTCAGTATGTGCGGTTGGGAGACTGTAGGTCTGACACAGTGGTCAGCAGCACAGGAGCGCCACAGGGAACCGTACTCTCTCCGGTCCTGTTCACCCTGTACACATCTGACTTCCAATATAACTCGGAGTCCTGCCATGTGCAGAAGTTCGCTGATGACACGGCCATAGTGGGGTGTGTCAGGAATGGACAGGAGGAGGAGTATAGGAAACTGATACAGGACTTTGTGATATGGTGCAACTCAAACTACCTGCGTCTCAATGTCACCAAGACCAAGGAGATGGTGGTGGACTTTAGGAGATCTAGGCCTCATATGGAGCCAGTGATCATTAATGGAGAATGTGTGGAGCAGGTTAAGACCTACAAGTATCTGGGAGTACAGTTGGACGAGAAGCTAGACTGGACTGCCAACACAGATGCCTTGTGCAGGAAGGCACAGAGTCGACTGTACTTCCTTAGAAGGTTGGCGTCATTCAATGTCTGCAGTGAGATGCTGAAGATGTTCTATAGGTCAGTTGTTGAGAGCGCCCTCTTCTTTGTGGTGGCGTGTTGGGGAGGAAGCATTAAGAAGAAGGACGCCTCACGTCTTAATAAGCTGATAAGGAAGGCGGGCTCTGTCGTGGGCAAAGTACTGGAGAGTTTAACATCGGTAGCTGAGCGAAGGGCGCTGAGTAGGCTATGGTCAATTATGGAAAACCCTGAACATCCTCTACATAGCACCATCCAGAGACAGAGAAGCAGTTTCAGCGACAGGTTACTGTCGATGCAATGCTCCTCAGACAGGATGAAGAGGTCAATACTCCCCAATGCCATTAGGCTTTACAATTCAACTGCCAGGCTTAAGAACTTTTTTTAAAGCTATTATTAATGCTTTTTGAGTTAGTGATTTAGATGCATATCATATTATTACTGAGTTAAGTATTGTATGTAATGAGTTTTTGCTACAGCAAGTGTATGGGACATTGGAAAAAAATGTTGAATTTCCCCATGGGGATGAATAAAGTATCTATCTATCTATCTATCTATCTAAATCTATGCTCACAAAATGCTGGTGGAACACAGCAGGCCAGGCAGCATCTATAGGGAGAAGCGCTGTCGACGTTCCGGGCCGAGACCCTTCGTCAAATCTATGCTCCTTGCTTATGATTTTATTCATTAGGATATTTTGGAGGAATTGTTCTTCATAATTGTGCAAATCTTCAGAGACATCACCTGCATTCCAAGCTCAACCTGTAGTATTCTGTAGATGTTCAGATGAAAACATATTAACATTTTATATATATATATAATTACTATTAAACAAAATATTATATATTTTGTTTGCTCAGTGGGGGCAGTGTGCAGCATATTAAAAAATTAAAATGATGAAAAATATAGCAACTTAGTGAACCAGATATTTCACTGCATTGGGGCATACTGTATTAATCCTATGCATCAAACTAAATATAGAACTAATTAAACTTTGCTTTCTCTATTGGAAAAGAACGTACCTGTTGGTTTCGGTGCTATACTGCCCTTTCCCCAGCTGATTCACTGCACAGATCCGGAACTGGTACGAGCGAGCTGATGTCAATCCATTCACAGTAACGTGCACTACATCAGGATTAATATTCGATAACTGTACCTTCCATGGAGAATCTAGAGGACATAAAAAAAGCAGAATGCCCCAAGGATGAAATAGCACGTCAGTTATGTAAAATACAACTCAAGACAACAAACTTAATTGTAAATTAATGAAAAAATTCAACACGTTCATATTTTTTATTGTTTTATTAATTAGTTACACATCCCAAGACTCCACTAATCAATAATCAACTACAATTAGAAAAAAAGCATACATTTTTCCAACAGCTTAACAGGAAAATATGCAAGATTTGTGATTTTGGCCCTTCATCCTACCTTGTGAGTGCTAATGTTGTGAGGCTGCCAAGCATCCATTTTATTATTCAGGAGAACATCTGACACAGCAATCATCAATATTATTCACAACAACAATGACTCATATTCAAATAGAGCCTTTAACACAATGAGAAGCTCCGTTACTTGGTCAGTGCATTATCAAAATGAACTTTAGCACTGATGTCCAATGACTGGTTCAATGAGTAAATTTTAAGTAAAATCTGTTAGTACTAGAAATACTCAGAAATCACTTCTGGTGAGAGAAAAGGCATTCACAGTATTTTCTGGTAAATGACCTTCGGACAGACCGGGAAAAAGTATTAAACTGATTTAAAGTGCATCAAACGGTTGAAGTCGTTTGAAAGGGAGAATAAACAAAAACAAAAGTACCGTGATCAATCAAAAGTTAGGATAGATTAAGTGATAAAAGTGACAATGTTGTGTGATGAAATAGGATGGTAATGGGACAAATAAAGAAGTATGGTTATTGGAGATATTAATAATCAAGGAAGAAACAGTATTTGAAATTCCCAGAGGAAAATACTGTGAAACTGCAGTGCTACAGGTGCTGATTATTTGAAATTGCTGAGTCCAGAAGCTGGTAAAGTGTGTTAATGGTATAAAAACTTGATTGGAACAGGGACAATGGCTGAGAACGAAGAAGTTAGGAGGGGGAGGGAGAATTAAAGTGGCAGAATCACTATTGCAGACTGAACGGTGAAAGGGTTACCAATATTTTATTTCAACAATAGTGGTTATTGCTGTAATGTAGCTATTTTGTTTAGCTTAGTATCTGGACATTTGGTAGAATAAATAGAAAATGTAAAAGCATCATGTTTATTTACTCACGCACACATCCAGTTACGCAAATACACAGAAATAATCAAAAGTATTTCAGAAATGGTAATAATTTAGAAAAAATTACATTGATACCCTGTTAATTTTTAGATTGTACACCACTCTCACACTATAATGCCTTCAGATTTATATTGGAATGGCTTGGTTTTTTAGTACAGGTAGTCCCGAGTTACGAATGTCCAACTTACGGACAACTCGTACTTAAGAACCGAGGAAGGAGAACGCCGTCTGCTATTTTAAGTCGGTTCGTGACGCCGTCCGCCATTTTAAGTCATTGCCGTTGACACTGTGTTGAGTGTTTAACTTTGTACTTGGCTTAAATTTTTCTTAGTAAGAATCACCCTGACACCCCCCCCCCCCCCACCAGTTCCTGTCGGCTGGAGGCGCAGTGAGATCAGCGCTGGGCTGGAGAACGGAGGTTCCCGAGTTCGATCCAGTGATAGACCGTTCCCGTGCCGGGTTGATGTCGATCCAGTGACTCCGTATCATCCGTGCTGGGTTGATGTCGAGCTCGCAACTCGACCTTGTAAACAAAAAACACTGCCCACCTCCAGTTTATATACCCATGCGAAATATTGTGGATGATCAAATACCCAAACCCAGCACAGCCCCCACTTATCCCATTTAGCCTGTCTCAATGCGATGGTCCTTAGGACCCAGCGGACCTTGGGAGCCGGCAAAGCTCAGGACCCGCTGCCCGCAGTGTTTCTGTTCCATTCCCGGGAAGCGATCGTGACTGAAAATAAAGTGGAAATAATAAGTTTGGAAAGAGGTGAAACACCATCAGTCATTGGAAAAGCATTAGGCTACAGTCAGTCAATGATCGGAACAATTTTAAAGGAGAACGGATAAAGTGAGAATAATGGAGCATGTGAAAGGCGCTGCCCTGATGAAAGCTACAATTATTACTAAGCAACACAGTGGTTTAATTATTGGAATACATACGTTTCTTAAGTGTTTTATATGCATAGAAAGGTCAAATATATACTATATACTAAGACAAACGTTTGACTAACTGACGCTAAATAATACCAGATATACTTGTTCCAACTTCCGTACAAATCCGACTTAAAGACGGACTCAGGAACGGAACTCGTACGTAACCCAGGGACTGCTTGTATCTCACAGACAGCAAGCATAGACCAATAGGCGTCTGGGACAAGGCCTTTTCCACACGTTGCATATACTTCCCTTGTCAGAATATCTGGCATTGCTAAACAATACACGTTATGAATATCTCTAAAAGCTTGTCAGATTACTTTAGCTGAGCTTAAAAGACCATAAGGCCATAAGACATGGGAGTAGAGTGAGGTCATTTGGTCCACCGAGCCTGCTCCACCATTTAATCATGATCCTTTTTTTCTCCCTCTTCCTCAGCCCCTTCTCCCTGTAACCGTTGATGCCATGTCCATCAGACATACATCGGACTTACAGCGGACTGAAACACTTGAGCATATAGACATTGATAAAGAGGATGTGCTGGAGCTTTTGAAAAGCATTAAGTAGGATAAGCCTTAGATGGACCAAATGAAGTATACCCCAGGCTGCTGTGGGAAGCGAGGGAAGAGATTGCTGAGCCTCTTGCGATGATCCTTGCGTCATCAATAGGGACTGGAGAAGTACTGGAGAGTTGCAAATGTTGGTCCCTTGTTCAAGAAAGGGAGTAGCAATTACCCAGGAAATTATAGACCAGTGAGTCTGACTTCAGTGGTGGGCAAATTGTTGGAGAAGATCCTGAGAGGCAGGATTTATGAGCATTTGGAGAGACATAATTTGATTAGGAATAGTCAGCATGGTTTTCTCAAGGGCAGGTCATTCCTTACAAACCTGGTTGAATTCTTTGAGGATGTAACAAAACACATTGATGATAGTAGAGCAGTGGATGTCGTGTATATGGATTCCAGTAAGGCATTTGAAAAGGTCCCCATGCAAGGCTCCTTCAGAAAGTAAGGAGGCATGGGATCCAATGAGACCTTGCTTTGTAGATCCAGAATTGGCTTGCCCACAGAAGGCAAAGAGTGTGGTTGTAGATGGTTTGTATTCTGCATGGAGGATGGTGACCAGTGGTGTTCTGCAGGGATCTGCTCTGGGACCCCTCCTCTTTGTGATTTTTATAAATGACCTGAATGAAGAAGTAGAAGGGTGGGTTAGAAAGTTTGCTGATGACACAAAGGTTGGGGGTGTTGTGGATAGTTTGGAGGGTTATCAGAGGTTACAGCAGGACATCGACAGGACGCAAAACTGGATTGAGAAGTGGCAAATGGACTTCAACCCAGATGTGTGATGTGGTTCGTTTTGGTAGGTCCAACTTGAAGACAGAATATAATAAAAATGGTAAGACTCTTGACAGTGTGGAGGATCTGAGAGATCTTGGGACCCACGTCCATAGGACACTCAAAGCTGCTGCACAGGTTGATAGTATTGTTAAGAAGGCGTATGGTGTGTTGACATTCATCAAACATGAGATTGAGTTCAAGAGTCAGACCCCACTTGGACTACTGTGTTCAGTTCCGGTCACCTCACTACAGGAATGATGTGGATACTATAGAGAGAGTGCAGAGGAGATTTACAAGGATGTTGCCTGGATTGGAGGGCATACCTCATGAGTAGGTTGAGTGAACTTGGCCTTTTCTTCTTGGAGCGGAGGAGGATGAGAGGTGACCTGATAAAGGTGGATAAGATGATGAGGGGCATTGGTCGTGTGGATAACCAGAGGCTTTTCCCAGGGCTAAAATGGCTAACGCGATGGGGCATAGTTTTAAGATGCCTGGAAAGAGGTACCGAGGGGATGTCAGGGGCAGGTTTGCCACACAGAGTGGTGGATATCTGGAATGCACTGCTGGCGGTGATGGTGGAAGCGGATACACTGGGGTCTTTTAAGAGCCTCTTAGATAGGTACAGGGAGTTTAGAAAAATAGAGGGCTATGCACTAGGGAAATTTTAGGTAGTTTCTAGAGTAGGTTACATGGCCTGAACAACATTGTGGGCTGAAGGGCCTGTAATGTGCTGTAGATTTCTATATTCTATGTCCAATCAAGCTCTGCCTTAAATACACCCAACAACTTAGTCTCTACAACACAAAAATACAACTGCAGATGCTGTGGATCAAAGAATACGTACACAACGCTGGAAGAACTCAGCAGGCCAGGCAGCATCCGTGAGAAAAGAGTAGCCAACGTTTCGGGCTGAGACCCTTCATCAGGAATGGGGGGGGGGGGGGGAAGAGAGGGCCAAAGCCCAGTAATAGAGATAGGGGATAGGGTAGGGCCTAGAGGCGCCAGGTGGAAAACCAATCAGAGGAAAGGTAAAGGGGGGAGGGGGAGGGGATAAGCATGAAAGAACTTTAGAGATAAAGAAGCAGGAAGTTGAAAGGGGAGAGAGGCAGAGAGGGACCTGGGACTGGGGAAGGGGGTGGGGGTGGGGGAGGGAATTACCAGAAATTGGAGAATTCAATGTTCATACCACCAGGCTGGAGGCTACCCAGACGGTATATGAGGTGAGGCTCCTCCAACCTGAGTTTGGCCTCATCTTGGCAGTAGAGGAGGCCATGTATGGACATATCTAGATGGGAATGAGAGGCAGAGTTGAAGTGGGTACAACTGCCTCTACAACAGCCTGTGGTAATAAATTCCACAAGTTCACCGTCTCTGGCTAAAGAAATTTCTTTGCATCTGTTTTAAATGGCCACCCCTCTATCTTGAAGCTGTGCCCTCTTGTACTAGACAACCCACCATGGGAAACATCCTTTCCATATTTACTCTGTCCAGGCATTTCAACACTTGAAAGGTTTCATTGAGATTCCACCCTCCCCCCACCGCCCCTCATCCTTCTGATGGTTATGGCCCGAATTGAGATGCATTATTGTTTGATGGTCAGTGCATTTTAATTTTTCATTATTTAACTTCCATCCCATAGACATGAAGAAACTGGTCATTACTGTAATTCAAATGTACAGGTTTTTTCAGAATTGGTGGGTACATCTAGTAGCAACCCCTGCAAAACTTCAAATCCTGCAATCACTCAGTTGCAGCAGTTAATATTCTTACACAATAGACTGCTACAATAATTAATTTCAGTTATTTGGCTCTGTTTGGTAGAAAGAGAGACTAAACATGCATCTAATATCAGACATTCCCTGAAAGTTTAGAATTCTAAACATGTGATTTATCTCAGATCAACTTGCTGACTAAGTTAAATTCTATCACGGTTTCTGGAATTTTAGTCTGATGCACAAAAAAGGGTAGTCAGTAATTTCAGAACTGTAAAGGTGGCAAACTACAAATTAAATTTATTTTGTCTGTCCTTGGGACATGTATATATTTGCTTCCATAAAAAATCTGTACTACCAAATCAAAATTAAATTCACTCACATCTCATCCATCAGTTTAAGTCATCACCAGCAGTCATATTAATGTTGTTAGGAGATAATTAAGGCAGGGAAGAAATGCTTTCCAGTGAGCTTCGTAAAATCTGCATCTTTGCAAGGTCAATGGAAAGTATTGCTTGGTTACCATGACCTGGAATTTAACTGGCATGGTGAAAGTCTGTTAAACAGTCATAGTGTAGAGGGAGGGTTGGGGTTTGGTCAGCGAATATCATGCTTGTCTGCCATTTTTCTCTTTTTGCCCTACTCTTTAATTTTTAAAATACATTTCTTATTGTAATTTATGGATTTTAAAATTAGTATGTATTACAATAAACTGAGCAGAGCTAAAGATGGCACCAGAGGGCAACTTCTCCCAGCTAATCAACACAACAGTTAAATTCCTCCTATTTCCCTTTTCAAGGTGGCTAGGGTCCTATCATGATCTTTGATCTACAGTGACACTCAAAAACTGCAGCTCTGCACAAACGGCATGTTCCCATTCTTGGAACTCACCGATCGGCCACGTTTTAGTATGTCCAGGTTTGGCCTGAAGTCCGGCGATTTCGGACCCTGCGCAGCTCTATGGACACGAATTCTCACCAGTGTTGTATACTGAAGGTAACGGGAGCCGGAACATCAAAGACAGCGAGAGTGGCTGTCAGAGGGCTCTGCACTTGGTAATCGATCTGCTGATTCTCAAGTCAGGGAACTCAAAATAAAAAACAATGCTTCGGACCATCTGTAACATTGAAATAGCAAATGTCCGCCCTCTCACTGCGGAAAGAGTGATTTCTGTCTCTCCCTTGTTAGCGAGAGAGAGAGGGTGCCTGTGATATGTTGAAATGTTGGAGTGAACAGTTAGTTTTTGATGGACTGAGGACCATGGTCTCTCTTTGGGGGCTTTGCAGTTGCTTGTATGGTGGGTGGTGGGAATGCTGATGCTTTATGCTAGAATAATTTGAGGGAGGGGGAGGGTGAATGATTGATGCTGTAAGCTGCTACTTCTGTGGTGGGGGGGAACAGGGGGCTTTGGGGCTTGGGGTTTGAACATCTTTTTTCTGTCATTCATTCTTTGGAGGGCTTTCTTCTGTTTCGAGACTGTCGGTGGAGAGTAAGAATTTCAGGTTGTATGTTGTATACATCCTCTGATATTAAATGGAACGATTAAACTATTGAACTAATGCTGTCACAAAACAACAGATTTCATTATATATGTTAGTGATCTTAAATCTGATCATGATTCTGAGTTGGATTGCTGTAGGTTGATGGCTGTGAGCTTCAGAAATGGGTCTCAAAGAACAAAATTGAGCAACGTGTTCCCCGCAGAGGCTTTGGATTACTCAGAAGGATGCCATTAGCTTGTACAGAAGTAGATTTTTTAAAAATTGCAAGCCTGCAGTCACGGGTTGCATGGTGTTGGATGGTGCTGGGTGCTACACGTAGAGTATTAATCAGTTACATGGAAAGCCCAGGAATGAAAACCACACACTCAGTGTGGCTCGTGCAACGTTCCTAACTTTCATTAACATTTACCTCTCATGGAATCTGAGTTGCTGGCTCAGACAAAGTATTACATTATCCAAAGTATCTGCTACATATCGGAAGGTATTGCAATGCTAGATGCCAGTGTTTCCGACGGATATTTGACCAATAGAGAGTAATGAAAGTGCCACCTGATATTGTACAGCAGATTAAACTATGGAATGACTAAAGTAGACCATAAGACCATGAGATATAGGAGCAGAATTAGGCCATTTGCCCAATCAAGTCTGCTCCGACATTTCATCATGGCTGATCCATTTTCCCTTCCAGCCCCAATCTCCTGTCTTCTCCTCATATTCCTTCAACTCCTGACTAATCAAGAATGTATCAACTTCCGCCCTAAATATAGCCAAATACTTGGGTTCCAGAGCCACTTATGGCAACGAATTCCACAGATTCACCACTCTCTGGCTAAAGAATGTCCTCATCATCTCCATTCTAGAAAGATGCCCCTCTATTCTGAGGCTGTGTCCTCTTGTCTTAGACTCCCTCAACATAGGAAAAATTGTCTCCATATCCACTCTATCGAGGTCTTTCAACATGCGATGGGTTTTAAATGAGGTCATCCCTCATTCTTCTGAACTCCAGTGAATAAAGGCCCAAAGCCATTATATAACATATAACAAGCTTTTCAATCCAGGAATCATTTTTATGAGCCTCCTTTGCACCCTCTTCAATGTTAGCACACCTTTTCTTAGATAAGGGGCCTGATGCACCATCAATAACTCACGCTGAGACTTAGGAAGCGAGATATCGGCTTTTATTGACTGGAAGAATAAACAACACTACATCCTGGGGAAAATGAGGGAGAGCAGCAGCCCACAGTCGCCTTTATACAGCGGTCTGTGGGAGGAGCCACAGGAGCAGTCAGACAGGTATATCTAGTTCACCACAGGGCCCAAAACTGCTCACAGTACTCCAAATGAGAATTCACCATGGCTTTGTAAAGCCTCAACATTACATCCTTGCTTTTATATGCTAATCATCTTGAAATGAATGCGAACATCACATTTGCCTTCCTCACCACTGACGCAACTTGCAAATTAACCCTAAGGGAATCCTGCAGGAGGTCTCCCAAGTCCCTTTGCACCTCAGTTTTTTTTTTGTATTTTCTCTCCATTTAGAAAATCGTCAGCGCTTTTATTTCTTCTACCGAAGTGCATGACCATACAATTATCAACATAGTATTCCATCTGCCACTTCTTGGCCAATTCTCCTAATCAGTCTAAGTGCTTCTGTAGCCTCTCTACTTCCTCAAAACTACTTAATCCTCCACCTATCTTCACATCATCTGCCAAATTTGGCCACAAGGCCATCAATTCCGTCATCCAAGTCAATGACATTTAACATACAAAGAGGAGGTCTCAAGACACCATGTGAATCACCGGCAGCCGACCAGAAAAGGCTCCGTTTATTCCCACACTTTGCCTCCTGCCGATAAGCCAATGCTTTATCAATGCTAGCACCTTTCCTGTGATAACAAGGGCTCTTAACAGCTTTATGAATGGCACCTTGTCAAAGGTCTTCTGAAAATCCAAGTACACACATCCATTGATTCTCCTGCTTTTTATTTCTTCAAAAAATTCCAATAGATTTGTCATGCAAGATTTTCCCTTAAGGAAAGTACGCTGACTGCATCCTACTTTATCATGTGCCTCCAAGTACCTTGAACCACATCCTTAACAATTGACCCCAACATCTTCTCAACCACTGAGGGCAGACGAACTGGCCTATAATTTCCTTTCTTCTGCCTCTCCCTTCCAGAAGTGTGGACTGACATTGCAATTTTCCATTCATCTGGATCCATGCCAGAATCAATTGATTCTTGAAAGATCATTACTAATGACTCCACAATCTCTTCAGCCACTTCTTCCAGGACCCAGGGGTGCACACCATCTGGTCCACATGATTTATCTCCCATCAGACCTTTCAGTTTCTTTGGAAACTTCTCCCTAGTTATGGCAACTTCACACACTTCTGTCCCCTGACACTCCCAAACTTCCAGCATACTGCTGGTGTCTTCCACAATGAAAAGTGATGCAAAGTAATTATTCAGTTCACCTGCCATTTCCTTGTCTCCCATTACTAGCTCTCTAGCATCATTTTCCAGCTGTCTGATATCTACTCTCACAAAATGGTGGAGGAACTCAGCTGGCCAGGTAGCATTTATGGAAAAGATTTTGGGCCGAAACCCTTTGGCAGGACTTCCACAGATACTGCCAGCATCAGCAGATTTTCTCTTGTTTGTGATTCAATATTTACTCTCGCCTCACTTTTACGCTTTATGTATCTGAAGAAACTTTCGGTATCCTGTTTAATATTATTAGCTAGCTTACCTTTGTATTACATCTTTTCCTTCTCTATGACTTTTTTAGTTGCCTTCTGTTAGTTTTTAAAAGCTTCCCAATCATCTAACCACACTAATTTTTCATCACTATAGGCTCTTTCGTTGGCTTTGACTTCTCTTGTCAGCCATGATCGTGTCATCCTCCTATTAGAAAACTTATTCCTCTTTGGGATGGTAATACCCCGCGCCTTCCAAACTGCTTCCAGAAATTCCATCCATTGCTGCTCTGCCAGTATCTCTGCTAGTGTTCCTTTACAATTAATTTTGGGCCAGCTCCTCTCTCATGCCTCTATAATTTCTTTTACTCCACTGTAATACTGATAATCTGACTTTAACTTCTCCTTCTCAAATTTCAGGGTGAATTGCATCATATTTTGATCACTGCCCCTAAGGGTTTCTTTACATTGAGCCCCCTAAAAAAATTCTAGTTCATTGCACAACACCTAATTCAGATCAGCTGAACCCCTTGTGGGCTCATAGAACCATAGAACACTACAGCACAGTACAGGCCCTTCAGCCCTCCATGTTCTGCCGACCCATATAATCCTTAAAAAAAAGTACTAAACCCACACTACCCCATAACCCTCCATTTTTCTTTCATCCATGTGCCTGTCCAAGAGGCTCTTAAATACCCCTAATGTTTTAGCCTCCACCACCATCCCTGGCAAGTCATTCTAGGCATTCACAACCCTCTGTGTAAAAAAACTTACCCCTGATGTCTCCCCTAAACTTCCCTCCCTTAATTTTGTACATATGCCCTCTGGTGTTTGGCTCAACCCATGAGCTTCTCTGAAAAGCCATCTCCTTGGCATTCCAGTAACTCCCTCTCTTGGGATCTAGCACCAACCTGATTTTCCCAATCTTCCTGCATTTTGAAATCCCCCAGAACTATCATACATTGCTCATTTGACAAGTATTTTCTATCTCCCATTGTAATTCGTAGACCACATCTTTACTACTGTTTGGGGGTCTGTATATAATTCCCATCAAGGTCATTTTACCCTTGCAGTTTCTTAGCTCTACCCACAAAGATTCAACACCTTCCGACTCTTTGTCATCTCTTTTCAATGATTCGATTTATTTTTATTTGCAACAGAGCTCTCAGCTATAATCTTCTTTCAATCACGATTCAATGATGCCCACAGCATCGTACATGCCAATCTGTAACTGTGCTACAAGTCCATCTACCTTATTCCGTATACTGTGCGTATTCAAACATAACACCTTCAGTCCTGTATTCTCCCTTTTTGATTTTGTCTGCAATTTTGCCCTATTAATAGACTCTCCTTGCTAGCAGTCTCACTACACCAAATAGCAAAAGTATTTTTAAAAAGACCAATTAAAACAGTCTAGTCAACGTTCCTTTTCTCAACGTTATCACTCAAATTAAAACAAATAATACTATTTTCTTATTTCACTGATTATTTCTTTAGATTTCAAAATTCAGAACTCAAAATTTCCCACTCTTTTGTATTCATATCCCAGGGGCAATACTGGCAATGTTAGCACATGTTGTTCATTCCTCACTGTTCCTTAGCCTCTGATGGTAAGCTGTTTCTTGAACTGCTGTAATCTGTCTAGTGAGGAATTCACAGTGCTGTTGGGGAGAGTGTTTCAGTGATGATAAACGAACAGCGATACAATTCTAAGGCAGGAAACTGTGGGCACGGAAGAGAATTTATAGGCCCCCCCTTTATGCTTTGCTTTTACGGTGATCGAGAACTTGCATTGCAAAAAGCCCTGGTAATCTGCCGCACTACATCTGCAGATGGTGCACACTGCAGCCAAGTTATGCCATTTGTGGATAAAGTGAATGCTCAAAGTGAGTGCCAATTAAGTTGGCTGTTTGATACCATGTTTCTCGAGTGTTGTTGATACTGCATCTTTTTGGGGAAGTGCTTATGTTCCTCTGTTGTCCTGATTTGTGCCACGGTAAAGGTTCAGGACAGAAGAGTGTCAAAGAGTCGCTACGAGATCCCCAGGCTCTGAACTGCTCGTGCATCCACAGTATTTATGTGGTTGCTCCAATTACATTTCAGGTCAAAGGCAACCCATTTCCCACCCCTGCCCATTTCCCACTTACCACCCGTGATCTTGAGAAATAAAAAACTCAAGGATGATAATGCTGTTGAACCTTTTGTTAGACATGGTCCATTACGTGACATTCTGTGGCTTTGCATTTACTAGTCACTTATCAACCCATGGCTGAATGATACCCACTCACTGCAAGAAGGGAAGGGTTTTATTGTCTGTGGAGTTGTGAATGGAAGTGAGTATTGGACAACCATTTCCAGAATGACTATGATTGAGGGATGGACAGTTATAATGCAGCTGCAGATGGTTGAGACAAGGCACCTGAAATGTTCCTGCAGCATTGTCAAGGTGCCGTGGTAGTTTCTCCCACAACTAAATCTATTTTGCTTTGTACTTTATAAGAAGCCAGTGGCAAAGTTTCTCTTCGACTACCTTTCACTTCAATTCTACAACAGCTTCTTGATGCCACGGGTGCTCAAGAGCTGTCAAGGGTGGTAACCTTTCAAACACAATTCTGAAATACATCTCTTTTCTTTCAATGCTGCAATACAGCTTGCAGACTAGGGATCCTGACAACACAAACTATACACCAATACTACTGAGTAACACCTTCTTTCACTTGTTACCAATGAGTGAGAGCAGATTGATGGGCCAGTTACTAGCCAGGCTGCATTTAGGCTATTTTGGAGTAGATAAACCTGAGCAATTTTCCACACTGTTGGCTGGAAACTGAAGTTCCACCCGTGCTGCAACAGCTCGCATTGAGACATGATTATTTCTCAAACACACAAATTCAGCAATAATGCTGAGCTATCCAGTCTACAAATGAGTATATTAAAGCATTAAACTTGACAAGCTGATCACCTACTAATCAATGTACCATTTTACTTTTTTGCACCCTCAATGGTATTTGGAACCATAAATCATAGATTAGTGGTCGCCAACCCGTCAATCGCGATCGTCTAGTCGATCTTTGAGACTCTCCCAGTAGATCCCGAAAAAGATGAAAAATAAATACACAAATACTGTTGAGAGATTGCTTCCGGGTTGCGGGGTTTTAGTTCCGTTCTTTCTGCCCAGTGCGCATGCGTGTAGCTCCCCCGCCACGCACTACACAGTGTACTTCAGTGGTCCCCAACCACTGGGCCACAAAGAAATTATATGATTTGGCGATATGAAATGATATGAGTCAGCTGCACCTTTCCTCATTCCCTGTCACGCCCACTGTTGGACTTGAACGCACTCAAGGTCATCAGTCGCCTAAACGCAGTGACACCCTCGCACCAGGGATCACTGGTTGGCCTCAGGTAAGCAGCCGCATCGTGCGGCTGGTGGTAAGTACCGTTGCTACTGGCCTGGAGCGCGGACAGATGGGCGCCGCCTCTAAACCTGTTTAGCACACCGAATGTTCCTGGGGAACCCGGTGCTAAAATATTCGCAGACAACCTAATTCGGGCTCAGGGTTTCGTAAGTAGCAGAGCAGCTACCTCGCTGCGATCTACTGAAAGTCATCCCTCGAGCCAAACTTTTGTCGGCTGATAGATCCTACGAGGGGGGCGGGCACACGCCCTGTGGCACTCCTCGCTCAGTCGGTCGCTCTCTCTGGACTGCGACTGGCGTGGGGACCTCCGGCCCTGACCTTGTCCTCTCACCCCACCCACAACCAGCCACACCTGGCCAAGGCGTCCGGTGGTGGGCATGCAGGAGGCTGGAGTTCGGGCCCAGAGGCTGCCAATGAGGCAATGAAGCCCTCAAAACTGCTTTGGCACCTTGAGTCCAAGCACCCTGGACTTAAGGACAAACCCACTGAGTTTTTCCAGTGGAAAATAACGTGAGCAAGTGGAACAGAAGCTAAGTACTGAGAGCCACATAAACTAAATTGTGGAATAGACTGGACAGGCTGGAACATACGAATATTGCTGTATTCCGGTTGTGTTTAACACCACCTCCCCCCGCCCCCCGTCGGCCGGTCGGCAAGAATGTTGTCAATATTAAACCAGTCTGTGGTGCAAAAAAGGGAAGCGACCCCTGGTGTACATACATTATTTCTACTTCTGGATTGCGGAGTTTTGCTTCCGGTCTTTTCTGCCCGGTGCGCATGCATGTGACTAATCAAGATCCCCTACCTTTGCCTTTCACTAAGGCCGAGGTAGGGGATCCTGAGCTTAAAAAGGTTGGTGACTGCTATCATAGATGATCATAGAAAGCATATTTAACAAAGAATATATCACAAGAATCTAAAGTTACTGTGTTACTCAGGTGAAAGGCAAGTCTACCTTGGTGCCTGGACAAACACTCCCTTTGTTCTCTCTATTCTTATCTCTCTCTTCCCAGGCTATCTAAGAGAGGGAAAACTCTGATTTCAAACCTCCGCTGCCTTGCGGCCATACCCACTCATACGAAAGGCTTCGGGAGTAAACCCTGAAGACAAATCCGGAGCTGGAGTCCCTAAGGCAGTCCGACGTTGTCTTCAACCTTGTTCTGGCAACTCCTACGACGTCACTGGTGCCAAACTGTATCGGCCCTGGCCCTTCCCTTGGGCAACATCAGTGGCGTGGAGAAGGAGACTTGCTGCATGGGCAACAGCTGGTCTTCCATACAACCTTGCTCAGGCCTACGCCCTGGAGAAGACTTCCCAGGTGCAGATCCATAGTCTCGCGAGCCTAGCGAATGCCATACATATCTCTCTCTTTAACTGGTCTTTTTACTTTTCCGGGTGTGAACAAGATGCATTGACCTGAAATACCACCTCTGTTTCTCTCCCTATGGTTGCCACTTGCCCTCCCCAGTATTACTGTCTTTATTTCTGATTTCAACATTTTCAATCTGAAGCCAACACAACCAGAGAAGCTAAACTTACACAAATATGCATGTGGTAATTAAGCAATATACTTTAAATATGCCTCATAAATTAATGTGCCTACTTTTATTTATAATCCCACAGAAATTTTTTTTAACACTGAACAATTCTGCTTTTCATGAAAGTAATAATACACTTTAATTGCCTTCAGCTGTGTATAAATTAAGCACATATAAAGTCAAGACTTCATAACATCAAATAATACTTTTTATATAGAAAATATGGGAGATGACAAGTAACTTAATTAAAATCACCATCTATCAGAAAATGAAATATACTAGACTTAGTGGGAATGAGAGAAGAAAAGCCTGTGAATGACATTTGATTGTGTTAAGAAAACTTTAATAATCGATTTTACGGTAATATACGTAGATATTAAATATAATACAGTAGTAAAATAAAACTAATATTAAAACTTATATAACATTTAACCATTATTTCATATTATCAATAGAATTTTATAAATATCATATGAAATATGAGAAAAGATTATAGTTAAATTAAATCTTCTGGCATTTGGAGTTGCTAAACATGAAACAAGAACTTTTGAAGAACTGCTGTAATTTCGGCAATACAATTACTTGAAACTGTCTTCTAAAATATAATACGATCAATTCTGAACAGGAAAAATTGATGCTTACTTAAGAATACCCTTTAAAAATGTGATCAATGTGATTTGAAGCACAGTTTCATTTAAAATTTTTGATGCTCATGGAATCTTTGGAAAGACAAAGTTGTCTTTGCAAAATTCATAAATCCACAAGTGATAGAATTTTCCTCTCAAAATTCAAAGTGAATTGAATTAAATATTAATGTGCAAATGATATAATTGGTGAAAGACTACTAGATTAATGTTTTTTTCAGTGATAATAACATACCATGATTTGTTCAGTTCCCCCAGGATATCAGGATTTTCTATTTAAGAATGTATTTTTTTCTCAAATACAAGGCAAATTAGACAAGATTTAATGAAAGTACCATTACAGGATCCACAACTTAAAGGTTAGTTAGTTCAGTTCTAAAAATCTATAAAAAAGGTTGAAAACTAAATTGATGCACTTAATTGTAATTCATAATATTATTGAGAGTAAAGTGTTACAATATTTGATACCTCATAACAAGATAGGCAAGTTGTATTTGCTTCCTAAAGTCCATTAGGAAGATGTCACTTTGAATAATGCCTACAGTTTCAGACATCTTATTACAGCAAAGAACTGACAGAAAATACATGGAATACAGGAAAATGAGAAGTCAGATTCAGAGTATCATAACGGTGAGTTATAAAGACAGAGATGAGATTGAACCTGATTGTTCATGGTGATACATTTAAAAGCACACGATCCAAGGATTTCAAGTGCCAAATCAGACTGACAGCATTGATGCAGGTTGTATTAGTCTTTTGATTTTAATTATAATTGCCACAAATTATAAATGTCATATCCCTTCAACAATACTGGAGAATAGCCAACAATTTTACCAACAGTAGCAGATATGCAGGAAATATACACATTAAGAATGGTGTTGGATTCAGGTGAAGAATTGTTATTTTTCTTGTATTTTCCTTTTATTTTAACTTTTCTTTGTTTGCTTTTCTCTTTTATATAATCACCTATAGTGTATGTGTATACAATTGGCTCTAAGCCAATTATATATATATATATAATTTTTCAATTAATTGTCCAATAATTGTGGACAGACTGCCTCGGTATTTTTCTAGAAGTTTCTTAGTTTTTCTGCAGTAGGTGTCATGCCACTTGAATCTTGCTATTTTACAGGTTAATTATTATCACAGGAACATTGTCATTTTTTTTAGTTAGTTTTTGTAGAGAATGACCTCAACTATTTTTTCCCCAACTCTATTCTCTGTTCATCCTGTGTTCTTGGAGCACTTAGAAAACCGCTGTAAGCTACCAGTTTTATGCCTTATCCTTGACTTCCGAAGAAACTCGATCGCAAAAACCACAGGATCCAACAATGTCAATGGTCATGTTACACAAATTCAGTCGAATATAACTTAATATTTATTCGGTTATGCTGGTCTGAGGAAATAGGTGAGTTTCTACACGACTGCTCTAAGCCAATAGATTGGTCCACGTTCAAAGACTCAAAGTTCAAAGTAAATTCATTATCAAAGTACATTGATGTCACAATACACTACCCCAAGATTCATTTTCTTGCAGGCATTTGCGGTAATTACGAAGAAATACATAGGATCAACGAATTAGCTTCGAGCCGAGATGAGTATGTCACCACCATCATGGACTTTAACAGCAAATTTATTGTGCACTGTGTACCAGAGAGGACAATCTTGATGTTCCCAAACCAGAAACCGTGGATGAAACAGGAGGTCCACTCCCTATTGTTATCAGGTGACCCTGATCTTTTCAGCAAATAGATACAACCTCCATAGCTATCAGAGATGGCAAGAGCAATTACAGTCCAAAATTGAGTCAATTTTGGCAGGGTTTACATCTTGTAACAAGCTACAAAATGAATCAGGCAGCATCGCCAACACCAACACACCCCTTAATGATGAACTTAATGTATTTTTATGCAAGTTTTGAACAAAAGGGGATTAGAGTATTAGCACCCATCCCGACAACTGACCCACTACAATTTGCATCCCACCAGAGGTGGTCTATGGAGGACACCATCTCCCTGGCCCTACACTCATTTCCGGAGCATCTGAACAGTACAGTCACCTACATTGGACTATTGTTTACTGAGTACAGCTCTACCTTCAATACTGTAATTCCAAGCAAACCTATCACAAACTCCGAGACTTGGATGTCAAGCACCTCCGTCTGCAGCTGAATCATCGACTTCCAGACGCAATTAGAAAGGGCAAGCAGCAAAACTTCCGCTAGGATTATTTTCACGCTTGCATTCCATGAGATTGTATCCTCAGCTCCCTACCCTACTCCCTGCACACTCGTGACTGCATGGTCAGATTCTGCATCTAGTTGTGAATTACACTGGACACTCCAACAGCTTATGTGAGGAGGATAATCCCAAGAACATCCCTTTCCTCAACAAGGGCAGAGATCAGCATGAGTGCTAAAGGCAAAGGCTGGAGCATTCCAAATATTTTCACCAGAAGTGCTACACGCATTGTGCATGTCACTTTCTTCTGAGAACCTCCAAGGAGTCGCAATTCATCAACTTCAATTTAATTCAAATGATATTAAGAAACTGCTGAAGGCACTGGATGCAGTAATGACCATGGAAGCAGACAAAATCCTGGGTGCCGTATTGAACGTCTGAGCTTTTCTAGTTGGACTGTTTCAGTTCAGTTACAATACCAGCATCACCTGACAATGTGGAAAACTGCCCAGGTACGTCCATTTACAAAAAACAGCACAAATCCAATCTAGTTATTTACAGTCCAATTATGTGATTCTCGATCATCAGCAAAGTAATGGCAGTGTCCTGGAAAGTGTTAAGAAGAACCACTTTCTCACCAATGACTTGTTCACCAATACACTCCAAACATGATCACATCCTTGGTCCAAAAATGGATCAAATACCTGAATTCCAGGGGTGAGATCAGAGCAACTGCAATTAACTTCAAGGAATATTTGACCAAGTGTGGCAACTAGGCGCTCAGGTAAAACTGAAGTCAATAGATACCACATGAAAAAAAATCCAGATCATATTTTGCACATAGGATGATGGTTTTGGTTGTTGGAAGTCAATTACTCCAGCCCCAGAACAGCACTGTAGGCATTCCTTAAAGCAATGCCCTAGGCCCAATCATCTGCGTCTGCCTCTTCAATGACCGTCCATCCATGATAAAGTCAGAAGTGGAGATGCGCTGATGATTGCACAATTTGTAAACCACATTCTCCACTTTCCAGAACGTGAAGCAATCCATAGCTGCAAGTAGCAAGACCCAAACAAGATCCTGGTCAGGATTCAAAAATGGCAAGGAACATTCACATTACAAATTGCCAAGTAACAATGATCTCCAACAAAAGAGAGTGCGACTACCTATTCTTGATTTTCAGTGGCATTGCAAGTGCTGGGACTCTCATCATTAACACACTGGTCAGAACCCGACCAACCACATTGACTTTGTGAGAGCAGGTCAGAGGCTGTGTAACCTGCCTAACGGAAATGTCAAGAAGGTCAGGGAATACTCTCTGCTTCCCAAGTTAAGTGTAGCTCCAAAAACACCCGAAAAAGCTCAATATTTTCCGGGATAAGGCAATATGTCCAGTAGGTACTCAGCCCACCAGCTGGTATTATGTGCATTCTGTCCAGCATCTGAAGACAGTGATAGCAGTGTATGCAATGCAGGGAATGCACCAGTGCTTATTTGCCTCGGTTGTTCTGACAGCATGTCCCAAACGTGTGAGCTCCAACATTAAAGCTGAGGCCTTCAGGTACATGGGAATTCCAACAATTGTACCTCCAACTCACTTTCAAAGGGTTCAAAGTACGTTTACTATCAAAGTATATACACAGTAGGGCATTTCAGCTTGGGGATAGCGGCTGTGACCACTTCTGGAGTCGGCAGGCCATCAAATTTAAGCCCAACCTCATGCTGGGGATCATTTCAATGGATGCTTCTTGTACTTGTCATTTATCCCTGAAAAGGCTCTCGTAGTGCTCTGTCCATTGCCTCAAGCTGCTTCCTTGTCTGTCAGGAGGCTGGAGCTATCGGATGAGTGTAGAGGGGCTTGAATCCGACCAGTTGGACCATGCACTACGCGCAGTGATTTGTAGAAGCCTCAAGTGTTGCCGGTGTCTGAATAGTGCTACGTTCATTCTGCTAGGTCAGTCCACCAGTTGATTTGCATCTGTCTCAGTCTGGCTTGGGGGTCATTGCATGCATCCCTGAAATCTGCCTTGGCTGCTCGGCTGTCTGGTCTAAATAGCACCACTTAATGGGAGGAGTGTTCCTTCTGGAGCAGAAGGAGTGTTTCTTTTGCAGCGGGTTCTGAATTTCAAAGTCATTTTCATCAAACCAGTCCTTGTTTCTTCTTGAGGACTATCCAACCACCTCGACAGCCACATCCTAGATGGCAGTCTTCAGGTGCTTCCATTTCTTTCCTGTGTCAGAGTCTGCGTTTGGGGTGCCTTTGCTGTCCAGTTTCTCCCTTAGCTTAATCTGGTACATCTCAAAAGCCAAAGAACTTATCCACCTGGAGTCTCTTCAACCCTGGTCCCCTTTCCTTTATTGCTGGCTTGATAGCCAGTCTGACTTTCGCCCTGACCAGCATGTGATCCGTATAGCAGTTTGCGCTCAGCATGACCTGGTGTGTAGAACATCCTGGTGCACCAGGATGTAGTGTTTGGATTGGGGTGTCTCCAAGTCATCTTGAACCCGGCTTTCTGCTGAAACAGCTTATTTGTTATAACCAGGTCCAATTCTGTGCTGAGCTCCAGGAGTATCCTCCCACTGATGTTGCAGTTTCTGACACCATGATGACCTAAGACTCCCGGCCATACCTTGACATCTCTACCCACCCTGGCATAGAAGTTGCCTGGATGATGATCTTGTCTGCCTTACATGTTTCCAATAGGAGGGACTTCAGCTCCCGATAGAACATCTCTTTGACAGCAGGGTCTGCTTGCAGTGTCAGGGCGTAGATGTTTACAAGGGTGACTAATTGGTTGTCTTGCAGCGGGAGTTGCAGGGACATAAGTTGATCTGAGTGTCGGATCAGTAGGCTTTGAAGCTTATTGACGATAGTGTTTTTGATCACCAAGGCCACCCCAAAGAATCTGTTCTCGTTGCTGCTTCTGCCTGACCTACGTGAGTGTAGTCTGCACCATTCTCTATTAAAGATCCTTGATCTTCAAAATGTACTTTGCTTATAGCAGCAATGATATTGTCCACCAAGCTAGTTCTTGTGTCACAAGCACTGAGCGTCTATGGGGTCAGTCCACCTTCTGTAGAGTCCTGCATTGTGCGTACATTCCAGCACATGATGTTGAGATATATTGACTTTGTTTGATGTATTTTCCTTTTTCGTACTGCTTGAGTAAGATGCCCATTGGGCACGGTGAACAAACCAGGTGGTGGTGAGGAAGGATTTTTTTAGGCCACCTTTTCTAGGTCCGTCTCCATCAGGAACAGGCAGTCTATCCCTGAGGAGGCTGCCGAAGGCTGTTGTTGCCTCAGGTTAACAGACAGAGACCCCTGGGTCTGAGCCGCCTACATCAGAATTGAGACTGCGACTCCCAGTGTCATCTAACACCTGTCGTTACTCCCCTTTTCCATCGCTGTAGGACTTTTCTTCCCGCCTGCCCAGTGTAGGTTTATAGTGAGGATCGGTTTGCGCGGATTGATTCCAATCTTCAGGTCGAGGGACGTTCCACAATGGCACAGCAAGCTGCGATAACTGCAAGGCTGTAGGTTGAGTATTGGAGTTTTCCTTCTCCTACACAGACCGGCTGGCAAGGCCAATGAGTCCCATCTACCGGGGTTTGGAATCGGAGTTGTCCTTCTCCTAGGCTGGTAACCAGCCTGTCTGCCCACTTATACCACTGGACACAGCAAACTCAGTGAGATGGGAAGGGATGATTGCTATGGGCACAGTCGTGTAGGAGAGGCCATATGCCAGCGACCTCCTGCATGGCAAGCCAAACAGTGGTTCTGCAATGATCATTACACCTGGAAATGAGAGGCCATGGGAGACCCTTCACTTAATGCATTGATGGGATCCTAGCAGAAACGTACAAAATGGTTGGAGACATTCTCCTGAGTGAAACCACAAACCTGTTAACACTCTGTTGGGAGAAAGGTTCAGTCCCAAATGATCTATATGATGCTGTAAATGTCTCCCTGTACAAGAACAAAGGGGAGAAATTGAATTGGCGTTACCCTGCTGTCCACCACCAGGAAGATCCTCGCCAGAATTCTCTTGGACAGATTCATCCCTACCATTGCTGAAGGCAACCTCACAGAGAATCAGTGAGATTCAGAGCGAGCAGAGGCACATCCAACGTGATCTTCGTTCTTGGCCAGATACAGGGAAGTGTCATAAACAGAACATGGGATTGGACACGGCATTCATTGACCTGACCAAGGCCTTTGATACAGTCAGCCACGATGGGCTCTGGAACATTCTGTCAAAGCTCAGCTGTCTCCCAAAATTTCTCACCATCCTGCAGCAGCTCTATGAAGGCCAAAGTGGTCAGGTTAAACACAACGGCAACCTGTCTGACCCATTCTCCATCAGTTCTGGTGTGAAACAAGGCTGTGTTTTGGCACCAACACTCTTTAACTATCTTTTTCATTATGAAGATACAGGAAGTGAAAGAGGCCACCTCAGAGAGCCTCTACATTCAGTTCCGCACGGACAGAAATATCTTCAACCTCCGCTGCCTTCTCGCCCAAACATAAACCGTGCAAGAGCCCATTCTTGAGCTACTATACGTGGATGACCTTGCTCTTGTCACGCACACAGAAGACATGCTACAGACTGTAGTCGCTCAGCTTAGCAAGGCTGCAAGGGCTTTTGGGTTAACGGTCAGTCTGAAGAAAACAATGATCCTCCATCAGAAGCCCCCTCGCGGCATTTACAACCCACTTCAGATCAGCACTGATGACCACCCTCCCACCACAGTTGAGCAATTTGTGTCATCTCCAACACCACGGTAGTAAGGGACATGGACAATTGACTCACCAAAGCCAGCTGCACTTTCGGGTGCCTCCAGAAACATGTGTGGAAGAACCACCAGCTGTCTGCCCACAAAAATCCAGATGTACAGGACTGCCATTGTCACGACACTGCTATATGGCTCTAGCCGGGGTCTTGTACAGAAAGCAAATTCGACTGCTCGAGCACTTCCATCAGCACTGCCCTTTCTCCATCATGGGTATCAGACTTCCGGATCATGTCTCCAACAGTGAGGTCCTGAAGAAGGCTCAACTTCCTAGCAGTGAAGCCAATTTGCTGCTTGAGCCATTCCGCTGGTCAGGCCATGTGTCTCGCGTGGACAACTCCAGGCTATCGAAGCAGTACTCTACAAAGAACTCTCTCAGGGCAAGAGAGATTGTGATGCCACGTGCAAGAAGGTCTCTCAGGCAAGTACTGATGTCAACAAGTGGCAGCAGCTGACTGCTGGAGAATGCCGATCCACGGAGCACCCAAGAGTTCCGAGGAATCCAGAAAAGCGGCTGCTGAACAGAAGAGGAAACGCAGGAAGGATCCTACCACCCCAGCAGCTGATCACATCTGGTCGCCTGTCCCCTACTGCTCCAGTCTGCTGATCCCGAATCGGCCTCTACAGTCAAACTTTAAGACAGTCCCCACATTTATAGCTTGAGAACGCATGATTGCTTGGGCTGTTACATTCCAAAAATATTGGCCATTTGCACAAACACATTAATTGATGCCAGTTGCGTTGCAGCAGATAAAAGATATGACCCATGTTGGAGATGATTTACTATCACAGGATGACAACTGATATAAAAACCCGTTAAGTATCTGAAATTTTGATTGGAAAGGTGATGAGCTGATTGCCTTTCAAAGCATATAAAAATCCCCAAACAACAGAGCTGCATGTGCTTGGACATTCTACTTGTCCGTCATAGTGTTAATGAAATTCATCAGGATAAAGCAAGACTGAAAACATTCCAGGTTCTGATCTACTCTCAGATTTCTTGTCTGACCTTGGTAAGGGTGACATATTCGCTTTACGCATGGTGGAAGGGGCAGGATTGGTGGGATGGTGGGATTTTCTTTGGTGGGATGGTGGGAACCAACATAAGCCTGGAGACTGGTATGTAGAGTCAGTTAAGATGCATGCAAATGGGCTACACTGGCAGGGTTCAGTTGCAGGACTGTTCAGGGGAACCTATAGAACATCTTTACATTAAAGTGAAGATGTTCATCCCAAACTGACTTGGTCGGGAGGGAGATAATAGAAGTCCTCTTGCAATAAGACACAAGGTTGCAGTAATTATATTTCTGTTTTAATCTTCAGATACAAATATTATTAATATTCACTGGAAAGGCATCTTAGCCTTTCAAAGAACTTGTAAGCAAACTTAGTTACTGGACCTCAAAATCTCAGTATCCTTGAAGCTTTTTTCCTCAGCTGGTGCCTTAGTTAATCGAGCGCAATGAATTCTCAGGTATTTCTTTATAAAACATAGGTAAAATTACAAACATTTACTTATGCTAGATGAAATATGACTGTCATAAATTAATGAATGATCAAGAAAATGATTTCTTGGTAAATTAATGCAGCCTGCTTCAAGTCATTACCTAAGGGAATTAAATACAAACCCTTTTAAAATTTAAAATAAGATGCACTGGCAGTAGAAAAAAATACCATCACAGGATGACAACTGATATACAAACCCATTAAGTATCTGAAATTTCGGTTCAATCAAATACCTTTTTCACATTTACTAAATGAAAATAAAAAAGGACTAAAGGATAAAAAAAAAACTATGTGTAGTTTACCATACGCAGCTTAAGAAGTGAATATGGCATCTGACGCAGGGAGGAGATGAAAGGAAACAGATACAAATTACCTTCTGCATGAATGAAAAGAGTAGAGACCACAAACTCTTCAAAAAGCAATGCAATATATGATTCAGGATGAGGAGGGAGAGCAGTGAACTTCTGCTTAAACATATAGAATGCTGAATGGAAAGAAGTGGGCTATGTTTTTTAGACTTGTTTAACATTTTTCAAGCAACATATCATAAAAATTAAGCTCAATTAACATTGACTGGCACTTCAAAAGAAGAAGGGCTAGCTTCTGGTAATAGCTAAACCTGCCACCCCAGAAGAACTGGATTAATATTTCTCCCTTTTATAGCAGCACTTCCCTATGACATCAAGTTGAATTTCACATCTTTTCACTTTACCCCCTTTTCAGCCAGGGGGTAATTCTCCACTCTAATGTTTATCCATTTCAATAACATTCTTCATTCTAATCCATCTCTTTCATCCGAATCTGACCATTTTATACAGGTATTCCCCAGTCAGTGCAGATTGGGAACAACATATTTTCCACAATCACCATCAACCCAGGTGCTCCAATACCATACTTAAGTTTGCTGACTTAGGCCAAATCACAGCTGGTGACAAATCTGCATATAGGAGGGAAAATGAAAAAATAGTTGAATGGTGCCACAGTAACAACCTCTCCCTCAACATCAGCAAAGCCAAAGAGCTGATTATTAACTACAGGAGAAAGAAACTGGAGGTCCTCATTAGGGCACTGGAGGAGGAAAAGGTCAGTAACTTTAAATTCCTTGGCATCATTGTTGCCTTTTACACACTGGTTGAACATAAGGCAAATAGTCTTTCATTAATTCTATTATGGTTACTATTCTAATATAGATTTATTAAGAATGCCCATAAGAAAATGGATCTCAAGGTTGTATATGGTGACGTGTATGTACTTTAATAATACATTTACTCTGAACTTTGGATATTCCACAGCTGAATGCTGGATCTGTGGCATTCAAGATTCCTACTTCATTGGAAATTTGAGGAGATTCAGTATGTCACCGAAGGCTCCAGATATTTCTAGAGATGTATGGTGGAGAGAATTCTGACTGGCTGCATTACAACTTGCTATGAAGCCGTCAAAGCACAGCATTGCAAAAGGCTGCAGAGGGCTGTAAAGTCAGCTAGTTCCATCACAGGCACAACCCTCCGCGTCATCAAGGGCATTTTCAAAAGCCGGTGCCTCGAGAAGGTGACGCCCATCATTAAAGAGCCTCATCATACAGTAATGCATGTACTTTTTGCTTTACTACATTCAGGGAGGAGGTACACAAGCCTGAAGCCACACACTCAACATGTTAATGGTCCATGAACCCATAAACACTACCTTGCTATTCATCTTTTGCATTATTTATTTTGTAACTTCGATATTTTTCTGTCTTGCTCTGTACTACAGATGCAAAACAACAAATTTCATGACATATGCCAGTAATAATAAACCCGATTCTGATTTAAATAGGCTTTACACATGCACTTAACATTTGGAAAATTGCCTCTGAGACATAAAATTTGACATTTCTTTATCCCAGTCAAAATTATGAATGTTTAAATTCTTTGTTATTTGTGTCAATTTTTGCTTAATTAAGCCTTTGTGAAGTAGCTTGGGAAATTTCACGACCTAAAAAGCTTGATTAAATTCAACTGCTGTTATCCATTTCTTGTTTTATATGAGATTAGTTGTCAGCAGTTGTTTCCAAGGCCAGATTTCCTCGGGATTTTTTTTAGAAAAAAAACTAATAGTCTGTGAATTCTGTGTGGCTTTAACTGCAAATTAAGCCAGGCTTTGACATATTATTTACGAAACATTCTAAATGTACATTAAGTTTTCAAATTAGCAAAGAAAACAAACTAATTTAAGAGATTTCATTTATATTTAAGCGTTTTCCTCTTCTGACTTTAAGTAATATGCTGCCTGGCTTTCCCAATTAATTACTATTTCTGTCAAGATGCAACGACCAGGCATATACTCCCCTCTCTTTTTAGCATTTCAAAGAGGTTGCTCTCTTCTCAGCCCCTGGTCTGGACTTCCACTCATCCTTTTATCTCATTCTTTTGCAGCAATTAGGGACCCAACTGTCTTTCCAGGTGAAGCAGCAATACACTTGCACCTTTTCCAACCTAATGTACTACAATCAGTGGTTGCCTCTACCAACGTAGATTGGGTGATGGTCTTGCAGAGCATCTATGCTCAGTCTGCAGAAGCGACTTTGAATTTCTGGTTGCCTGCCACATTCACCAGCTCACTTCCACTCTGCCTTTTCTGCCTGTGGCCTCGTGTACTACTATAGTGAAGCCCAATGGAAGCCGGAGGAACAACACCCCATGTTCTCCCTCAGCACTTTGCAGCCTGCAGGCCTTGGTATCAAATTCTCTTACTTTTCCTTCTGTTTGCATATGTTTGATTTCTGTTGTTTGGCTTCCCTCTTTCCTAGTTCTGATGCTGGAACAGAATCCATAATTCTTTCAAATTCCACAGATGCTGCCTGCCTTTCTAGGTGCTGCCAGCATTTCTTGTTTCCAGGACAGATTTCCAGCATCTGTGTTAAGTTTTCAGCACAGAGTCACAGAGATGTATATCATGGAAACTGGCCCTTCCGCTCAAACTGTCCATACAGACCAGAATAACTATAAATGCTGGTCTCGTTTGCCTGTGTTTGGCCTATATCTCTCGAAACTCCTTCAAACCCTGCACCTGTCTATATGCCTTTTAAATATTGTTATTGTATCTACTGCTTCCATTTCTTCTGGTAGCTCATTCCATATATTCACCATTCTCTGTGTGAAAAAAAATCCCCTTCAGATAAATTTTAATATGTCCCCCTCTCACCTGAATCCTATGTCTTCTGGTTTTACATTCCTCTAGCCTTGGTAAGAGACTGTGAGCATCCACCTTTTCACAGCCCTCATGCTTCAGAAATAAAGTCCTGGCCTATCCAGCATTTCTTTATAACTCAAGGCTGCAGTCCTGGTAACATCTTTGATAACATCTATTTTTTTTGAAGATCTTTATGAATCTTTTTGCATCCTTTCCAACTTAATAACACCCTTCTGATATCTGGGTGATCAGAACTGTACACAATACTCCAAGGGTAGTGTCATCAATGACTTGTAGATGTCCTACCTCCTGTGCTCAATGCGTGACTGATGAAGGTAAGTGCACCATACAGAATGTCACTCTACCTGTGAGTCACTTTCAAGTAACTATGTACCTGCACCATACCCGTAAGTTTCTCTGTTCTACAACATGTTTTCATTCCAGTTTGTGTGCCCTCTCTTTTCAATTTAATCCTTGGAATCAAGTTGCACTGTAAGATATCTATGTTGAACTCACCCCACTGGAAATCTATCCTTCTATGCTTTGGTGTCCAGTACTCATCCAAAGACTTAAAGTACATTTATGATCAAAGTATATGTGTAGTGTCCAACCCTGAGATTCGACTTCCCATAGACAGCCACATAACAAAGAAAACCTAGGACCCATTCAAGGAAAAACATCAAACTCCCAATGTACAAAGAACAAATTGTGTAAACAGCACCAAAAAAATGAGCAAAAAACACATAATATAGGACACCAAACCTCAACTCACCAAACCAGGACATTCAGCTCGGAGCCATTCGTTAACTTCAGGCCACAGAGCCAGTCCGCCCCCACCAAAGCCACACAGAATACCACCAAAGAAGAGCAGCCAGGACCACATTATAACATGAACTATAGAGTCCAGTCCACATAGCATGTCCATTAAACCTTGCCCAAGAATCAAGACTCTGGCACCAGCGAGAGAGAGAGAGAGAGAGAGAGACTGATCGAACACGGGCCCTTTCCTCCTTGAGCAGCGAGAGAGAGCTTGGTCACCCACAGGCAGGAGGTGCTGAACACCAGGACCTGGAACTGCTATCTCCTTGTACTCCAAGTAGAATGGCCAGCATCAGTGGAACACTGTACTGGACCAAGGACTCTCAGAACCTTTACTGCTTTCAGCTTTCCACTGCTTAATAAGTAGTTTTGATTAACAGTTATACTGGGCAGTGGCACACTTTAGAAGAATGCATTATCCACTTTCAATGAAAAGATAATCTACAATTGAAAGTAAGAGGCCTACAACGTACTTTCAATTAACGTGTAATGCACAAAGGACTCTAGGTAATCACACAGGAATTCAGACATGCAGAACACATGGCACTTCCATGAGTTTTAATTGCAGCGGGGCAGACTGCATGGTCTTCTCGTCATTCCTGCCAGAGTGAGCTCTCTGTGAGGCCTGTTCTGTGCAACTTAAAGTGGGCATCACTGAGCAGATCTGAGTCCGTTAGCTCACTCAGAGTTAATCAGATTTAAGTTAATGTCCTACGTGGATGAAATCACATTTACCTAAATTAAATCTATTTCTATGACTTTTTCCATTCACTTTCTCTATTAAGAGGTCTTCATGATTTGAATACCTGGTTTTTTAATCCAATCATCTATGTCATTTATACAGAGAACAGTTAGTTTCAGCCTCATTGCAAATCGTTGTAGAATACAAACATTCTGCTAATTTGACTAAGTGCCAATTATTTCTACATTCTGCCTTCTGGCGAATAGCAAACTTCCTAAACAGATTAATATTTTGCCTTGAATTCCACGAGCTTCAACCTTAGTTATCCTACAGCCCCTTATGAAGGACTCAAATCAAATATTTGGAACGACTTTAATGGATTCAATTGAGTTTGTCAGGCATAATGTATCCTATAAAAATCCATGGTGATTCTTTTTGCTGAAATACTGATTGAAAAACAAACTGGATGCACCAGCTCCATCCAGACCATGGAAAATCTGCACGGCGAATGGTTGACCAGCTGATACATAAAGCATACACAAGCAGTGGAAACTTCTCAGGATTCCAATAAACAAAGGGGAAATGGAAATAGTTTAAAAAAAATAGAACTACCTGAAGTCCAGCAGTAAAGTTGAATTTGTAGATACAGGTCCTCCAAGGGTCACGAAAAACCCAATTATGGACAAACGAGTGCTTGAGAGACCAGTGGGGAGGATGGGGATGGATTTACCAGCTGCTGTGGAGCCTCCAGCATCATCCGCCAGATGGGAATGGGGCAACCCCGTGTGCTCTCTCTCCCCAACAAACCCCCCCCCCCCTTACAACCCCTCTGGGGGTTAGGTCGAGGTGAGCAGAGCTGGGAATGCTGGGCAGACTCACCAAGTCAATGAGACTTGTTGACGGCCACACTACCCACATCTGCTCACAGTCCTATCACAGGTGATTCTGTGAACAGCTCCCACACTGTTTCTGTTCATTTCCAACTTCAGCAGTTTGGGTAACAAAGAGTTATCGGGAATTGAACTCTGTTAGAACCTGTAATTTTAATCCTTTGTTCAAGTATAATAATATAATTAAAAAAGAAACAACAGTGTAAGATACTACTATACTCTACCAGAGTGGCAGTAGTAATTAAAAGTGCAAACATTATACTGGTCCTCCAGTTTTTGCAGTAGAAGATAGCTTACTACCATGTATCAAATATTACTTGACTGCAGCTTGTATATGTTAATTTAAACATTTAATGTCTAAAACATTGTGTTTCTTTTACATAACTCTAAGACCTTAATATCAATACGTTCAAAAACCCAAGGAGTTTGTTCTGATTAGATGTATCCGAAGAAAATCAATACGTTCTGGTTATTACCATGACAATGAAAGAGCTGCCCACTGTAATAAAAGAAATAGAACTCTCCTGATAATTCAGTCAGCTTCTCAAGTGAATACCTGAGTTATAGACTATGAAAGTACCAAGCTTGGTCTCTGTTAGTTGGTCTCCGTGGGTCAGCAACAACAGTATAGCAATCAATCTTGGCTCTCAAGGTTAGGGAAAAGAAAATTAACCATGGGTCCCTCCTTCTTGTGATATAAAACACTTGCTAGGAACATTCATGGGTATCTGTTGGAAACAGGATCAGGTTTGGTTATGAAGTCCCTGAAGTTGAACAGTCTGCTAGCTATTGCTGTCTGGACTCATCTGATTAATAGTAGCTACAGAATTAAACGTCATTAGGCACCTATGGAATAGTCTTCAAATGTAATAATTAACTGCTTTCAGAAGCAGAAGGAGAATGGGAAGGTGGCATGTAATCAGCTCTAAAAGGGAAAGAACAGATTCATTGAAAGGTGTCACTTTGATCTTTTACTCTTTTATAATAGAATCTAACCTACTACTCTGGTCTGCTCAGAATCAAATTTACACATCTCCAGCAAGTAATATATTGTAACCATCCTGTCATAATGGCACAAGTACTGTGAAGACAGGCTGCAGCAAGGGTTGCATTATGTACTTTGCAACTTCAAAAGGGTTAAGAGAGAGTTGAAAATAATTATGATTTATTTCCTTGTTGATTTATGAAGTATCGTACAGTGTTAATTAATTAATTTACACGGCTGATTTAGAAAAAAATCTCAAGGACCATTTGTCCTGCGGTCATTTGAATTTACATCTTCGTCTTCTGCCAGGCATCAACCACAACAAGCCTTGAAGCTAGCACCCCTTCTATTTCCAAAATGTTATCTCACCAAAGGGATAGGTAGGTAAATGTCATGCTGCAAACATTTCTTTTAATGATTTGAATTTTAAAATAGTTCTGAAAGATAAGCTTCCACTCTCACAGTGAGCAAGATTACTAAACAATAAAGCAACCAGCCTACTGACTTTATATCACTTCATTTCACTTTAAAACTGAAGTACTGGAACAAAATTGCTTCATAAATTTTACACAATCAACAATTAAAAACAACTGTTTATTTTCTCACAAAACTGAACTCAGTTTAGCACGATTCAGCAGAGTGATGATTCATTATAATGCTTTTACTTCTCCAGCTAAACACTTTCCTTACTTTAATGTAGATAAGTCAGCACAACACTGTGGGCCGAAGGGCTTGTACAAGGAAGTCAATGTGAAGTACTTCTGCAAGCTGCAATGCTAGGAACCAGGTGTAAAGCCCTGCTCTCTGCTGTTGCTCCTCCAGCAACAAACTAGTACACAGCACTTGGCAGAAGCTGCCTTAGAGGGCAAATGGCAGAGATGAATGGGCAGTCCAGATCAAGTCAAAGCCCAACAGTCCACAACGTCTGTGAATCTCTGGGGAAGTCGGGCCCAATGTCTGCGAGTTTATGAGTCTGTAGAGGCTGGAGGTTGAAAACGGCCTGTTATAGGACTGTCTGTGTGCATGGATGGCGGATAGGTGTGAGGGTGTGTGGAGCAGAGCTTATTTCACGCGTGGCTTAGCATGTTGTGTTTCGCTGTGTTCTGTTCTGTACTGAGTTGTGGGCACGCTACACTGGCAGCAAACCATATGATCACACCGGCGGGCTGCCTCCAGCACATCCTTACGTTGCCTTCTTTGCTAACTTTTCATGCTATGTTTCAACGTAGGTGTAATAAACATGAATCTGAAGCCGGCAGCATGGATACTAAACGCTGACATGTGGGCCTCATGGCTTCATTCTGGTTGAGCGTGGGCCTGTGCTCAGGACTGGCAGCACATGTTCCACTTAGGGACTGAAAGACAGGATGGAATTGTCCCCCCTCCACCCCTCACCCATCCACCCATTCATTCCAAGACCCATGCAAGCTCTCCGACACTTAGGTTCCTGATCCTGGAACTGTAAATGTGTCAACAGCATTTTGTCTCAGGTTTCCAGTCCAACAGCACTGTCACAGCACATCTTTCCACAATTAGATCATGAAGGACCCCGCCCACCCCGCTCATGGACTGTTTGTCCCATTCCCATCAGGAAGGAGGCTACGTAGCATCCACGCCAGGATCACTAGACGCAAAAACAGTTCCTTTCCCCAAGCAGTAAAGCTGAGCAACACCTCCTCCCACTAGCCCACACCTCTACACCCTTCACCACCATTTCCACTATCATTTCCTGTCGATCACCTTCCGTACAGGCCCTCCTGTGCTTAGTCTCACACTATGGACATGTAATCAATCTATGTATATAAACTACCGTTGTGTTCTTTATCTTACTGTGTTTTTTTTGTGCTGCATCAGATCCTGAATACCAAGTATTTAATTTTCCTCTCCACTTGAGTACTGGAAATGACATTAAACAAACTTGAATCTCTATATATATGAGCAAGATTATCTTGTTTCATTGATTTCACCAACACGCTCACATCTACTAACACATCCCAAACAGTAACTGAGGTATCAGTGCAATTTCAAAGCACCATTATAATCATAAAGCTTATCTCTAGAACAGAACAAAGATTAAATGCTAATTTATCAATGGTGAAATAAGAAAATACATTTAAAATAATTTAAATTAAAAGGCAAACAAATTATGGTTTCACTATGAAATACTGCAGCCTCCCTTACAGAGACAGGACCCTCCCTTACAGAATACTTCTCATTTTCAATGCCCCCTCCTAATTTCATACACCATAGAACACAAATTCATTAGAGTGACTTAGCTTACATTAAATATGGCTTCTGTCTACCTTAGTGCCTGCCATGACTAACTGATATCTTTTAATTATAACATGCTCTTTGAAAAAGTACCTTGTCAGTGATACTTCATAAAACATGGCTCATTTAGTTCAAAAACATGCTAATCAAAGAAGTAGCACTCACTGTTCTCAGATAACTCCACAATGTAGTGCAGAATAGGGCTGTTTCCATCGAAAGGTCGAGTCCATGATAAATCCACTGTCCGGCTTTTTGAAGCATTCAATGTCGCCTGCAGGTTCCTGGGTGGATGTGGGAGTTCACTGAAAAAAACAAATCGGGAGATTATGATCTGCAGTCAATTTGATTTACCACACAGTATAAAGACCCAGTCTAGAATTCAGATCAAGTATAGTAAGATTTCAATATCTAAGGGCACATTATAATAATTCAATCAGATATTCTATTTGTATTTTCAAATAATAATTAGATTTTTGCTTTGTCATTTATAGTTAAACAGTTAAATAACACAGCTCAGGGTGGCTTGTGAATCAGAGGAGCAGAAAATGTTTGCTTTCCATCTGGAGCCACATGGAGGTTGGCAGAGTGGCACAGAGTATCACCTGTGGTGATAACACCAAACCTGAACCCATGAGGACAGCCTCAGATGTGCTGGCACCAGATCAGAGTCTTGTTTTCAGAGCCAAGCTCTTCCAGGCTCCAGTAAAAAAGAAGCACAAAATATTTCATGGCTTTTTTTTCAGTCTCTTTAATGACTGCAGTTTAGCTGTTCAACATCAGGCAGAAATTCATGAAGCGTGTTCACCCATTTATACGGACATCTCGAAATTACTTCCAAGAGTTTCTGGTATTGGTTGGGCAGTCAAGTGAACCCAATGCCAACGATACAGATGGATTTCAATTGTGGTTTGTCTATACAGGCGAGCAGTAGGTGAACAACCTACACCAGAGGCAGTTCTCTTCAGTTCAGAATTGGCCATTGAGAAACATAAAACTAAATCGCTGCTCATCCAGCACAGTCAAGAATAAGGGAATGATTACAACGTGTTTACATACAGTAAATGTTTTCCTTTGTAACTCTGGACACAGAGTTTTATTGAAGTTTAACAATACAGACAGAATGAATGATTTTAAATTGATAACTGAATAATGTTTCTGTGCCTTGGCCATATCATCTTCCATTCTCTAACTCTTCTTCACCTATAAACTCTACTTGATCTGATGAGTGACACTGCACACCACGAATAAATTTGATTTATGCATAGATATATGGCTATGCCAACCATTACATCTGACTATCAATTGAAACTAAATCTTAGTGAACCACAATACAGGTAATGTTCCAGACTTGACTGCCTGTCATAATTTAATGCTCGATAAATGCTGCTGATTTATTCACAGTACGCTTATACAATTTCCTAACTGCAATACAAGCCTAGAAACTGTCACGATAGAATTGTGTGTAGACTTCTGATAATCCCCCATCTGCTAATTTAACAAGAGAGCTTAACCTACTATTTCAGATGAGTTAACAGTGTTGTTAAAGAAACCCACAAAAATTGTAGTTTGAATGATTTAAGATCACATACTATAATAAGCAGCTGCACAGCAAGAATCGGTATTAAAATGGTACGTGGCAGAATACATTTCAGTGCTAAATCTGTTTGTTATTCACCATCTAATGGAAAATTGCACTAAGAATTGTGGCAGAAATTCAATACAAGTCTATTAGGAAACCAAATTCCAGCTTGGGGTGCAAAATGAGATGTTTTTACTCACATGACTTCCAGGCGAGCACTTCTGAAGTCATTCCCTCCTACAGACAAAACTTCACAAGTGTAGTCGCCAATATCACCCGACCAAGTCTGGCTAATATGAAGTGAGCCACTTTGCCTTAAAGTAATTCTGGGTGCAGTACTTGCATCAATAATTTTACCGTTCTTTTTCCAAACAAATCTAGGAAAAAAAAGATATTTTTTAAAAAGGTGAATAAGATGTAGCATCAATAATATATCTAAATGACAGGCTGCAGGAATCTGAACTCTGAACACAAATGGGCTTTGGTTGGGCAAGAAGTACAAATTTAATTATAAAAGCTGAAATTAAACCTGAGTATGGCCTGTGTCTCCAACTGAGCTGGGATATATGGATGACTAAACTGCTGCTATGCAGGGGTAGCACTTCTATCAAATCTTCGAAGGAAGCCGTGCCTCTCAGAATGTTTTGCCTTACTGTTGTTCATCTTGACCTCAGGAAGTCCATCAGGCAGGGACTATACCATGCAACAGGCAAAATCTTTTTTGAGGGACAGGAACGGCGGAAGAGATCTCTTCTGTGCCCTCAAACAACTCTTAATTTCTTCAACATATGTCTCCTCCCCAACCTTCCTGGAATATCTGAACCAACTTAACTCAGATCACACCTACATAGTCACTTACTCTGATGTCATCGCCGTCTCTTCCTTGATTATTTGTCAACCCCTCAGCCATGAATGTCTCCTTGATTCGATCCCTCCCATCACTCACTGACTACCTCTCCTATTTTCCATACACAAGTCTCCTACTTATCACTGACATTTATTTATCAGTTTAGAGATACAGCACAGAACAGGCCCTTTAGACCCAACGGGCCGTACTGCCTAGCAACCCAGCTACTTAACCCTAAGTTAATCACAGGACAACTTACAATGACCAATTACACTACTAACCAGTACGTCTCTGGAATGTGGGAGGAAACTGGACAAACCATTCACAGGAAGGATGTACAAACTTTTTACGAATGCCATCAGAACTGAATTCTGAATTCCAATGCTCCGAGCTGTAATAGTGTCATGCTAACTGCTACGCTACCATGTCACTAAATTCCCCCCTCTCATTACTTACTGTGCAATCTTCCCATTTCCCATTGTTGAACCTCCTGTACCTTCTCAGTGACCATCCTTTGATTTCTTTTCCTGATCCCACCACCTGATTGTTCACTATTGCCATCAACATTCCCAATCCCCATGTATTCAAAAACTTAGTCATGACCTCTATCCTGACTTCTCTGGGTCTGTATTCTCTTGTGGAGTGTTGTCCACACCACAGTGAGATAGGCTTGTCAATCAGACACAATTCTGGCTGGGCACTCGTACGATGACCCATGCATGCCGTGGAACTATAATTTCAGGGTGCTGTTCTGGTTAGAGCTTTCTGTTGCTTGGTTCTTCTCTGCCTCAGTAAATATTGGGATCTTTCCCCTTGTACACAAAGGAGGGCAAAACCCAAGCGGCACAGTTAGTAGGGCCGTTGCTCCAGAGTGCCAACAACCGGGGATTCAATGCTGGCTACTGTCCCTGCTTGTGTGGAGTTTGCGTATCTCTTACGACCACACGAGTTTGCTTGGGGTGTTCTAGTTTCCTCCCACATCCCAAATGCTTGCAGACTGCTAGACGAATTGGCCACTGTAAATTACCCCCTAGTATGTAGGTCAGTGGTAAATTCTGTGGTGACTTGATATAATTAAGGGGAGAATAAGTGGGATTAGGATAAGATTGCTGTAAATAAATGGTTGATAGTCAATGCAGAATAGGTGAGCCAAAGGACCTTTTCCATTCTGCATGACTTTGATATTTTAGCAGAGAACATACAATGTTCTGAGTACAAGATAATGTACCAATGGCTACAGAACATTGTGAAATATAATCCACAAGCAAGTTTCTATATACAACATGACACAAAGCCTAAATTTGTAGTTTATAATATATGAATATGATGACAACAACAGGACATATAAATATTCAGATATTACCTACAAGATACAGACTGGATGAGCTGCCAGTGACAAGGTTTAGAGGGTAAGGATGTTTCCTCTTATTTTGCAATGACAATGAATAGATAGAAATTGATGGGAAATTTGTCACTGCTTCTGACAGTACCGAAAGTAATAACATTGCATGAGCATAAGTCAAACACATCTGGGTTCCACATTTGGTCAGACATCAGTTCCAGACAATCCTATTGGCATTCACTGGCAATAGACCAATTGAAGAAATTGGAATTGAGCAGCAATTTGCATTTAAATAGCACCGCTAACATAGAAAAAATATTTTGTGGTACTTCATAGAAGAATAATAAAAAGTAAGTGGTATTGAGCCAAAGGAAGGCACTCAGAAGTTTTAAGAAGAACATAACTCAGGTTGAAAAATAGAATGCGATTCTTAAGCCTTTAAACTGGATGTGTTCCTTTCTGTTAACGTCAAAATTCTGTGCAAGTAACATGGTCTACATTCAATCACTGTACAGCCATCAAATAAACAACAGGAGTATGATTGATCTTATTATTGAGGGCTATTTCAGCAGTTAGATCCCAATGAAATGGTTATCTTAATTGAACTGGAGTAGCTCACCGAATTGTGACTCTGGGGTCATGGGTTGCTCCACACATCAATTCAGCTGTTGTTCCTTTGATTACACTGCGGTCTTTAGGTGGGACTGAAATGAAGGTGCGTGCTAGAGGAAACACAAGGAAGTTGATATCATTGAGATATTCATGCATCACGTACTGGACATTTCACTAAACTCAGCAGCTTCTTTTGCCTCTTCCTGGCAGAGAGTTCACTTTGATTTCCATTTTTACTCGATATGTTTTAAGCAATACAATTTTTAGATTAAAGCAGCATTCTTTATTGTGCAATAACACAAATTATATGCTGAGAAAAAAACAACCTATTCCATTTGATCAACTGTTCATGGTATGAGAATTGAAGGTGCATTCAAAGTCTACATTATGAAACACTTGTGCTATATCTACATGGTGATCTAGAGGATGCAAATCTGGGGCCAGTGTGATAATTTCATTTTCTATGTACTTACTTTAATTTCTTTTATTGGGATATGGGGAATTTCATTTCAAAATTCTCATTCATACTTAGGTTCACTAGTTTATGATGCCGGAATAAATCAAACTTATTTTTGTTTCACTGGATTAGAGGATTTCACTATTTTGTAGGTCTAGTAGTTCAGGATTTATCAATCCTTCTGTAAAATCAATAGCCTTGATCACCATCTTATCATACTCTGATGCTACTAATTGCAAACCACTGAACAATGCAAATTCATTTCTCCACATTGATTACACAATTAAGTAACTTTTCTAGTTACTATAGCACAGTGCAAAAGTCTTAGGCACGCTAGATTTTCTATATGGTTTTATATGGTATGGCCACTACAGAGCCCTGTAGTGGCCATACCATCTCAACATCATCTAGGCTGTCTGAGATTACCTGAAGAGGCAGAAGCAGGTGAGACAGCCAAAGTCTGCAGAACTGTGACAAGTTCTCCAAGATGCTTGGAACAACCTACCAACCAATTTTCTTACAAAACTGCATGAAAGTATACCTAAAATGCAGGTTTAAAGGCAAATATTCATTTGATTTAGTTTTGTTTACTGCTCTTTATTGTAATTTTTTGATAGTTCGAAACATTCAGTTTCATTCACTTTACACATGTGCCTAAGACTCTTGCACAGTACTGTAGTTTTGAAAAATTTCTTAAGTAAAGGCTAAAGAATGACATACAATTTCTCATCAGGATGACAGGTTACTCCCAAGACAATGGACACCATTAGTGCTTCAACAGTTCTGTTTAACTTCTATTTTGAGTAATAGGAACCTAGCTTTAAAGTTTGCTAAAATAAAATTGATGTTTACTTTAAGGAACATAAATGTAATCTTAAACACATTAAGAGCCAATTGTAATATTCTAGTGTTGTACAATTTAATTGCTTGAACGTAAACCAGAGGTTATATTAAAAAGGCTGATATAAAGATTTACCCGTGACAAAGATTTAATTATTTTCTTCACCATCATGCCAATATTGTACAAGATAATAAAATCAGTTATATTTACTATTCTTTTATTTCCATTGCTATTATCACCGCAAAAAAGTGAGCTGAATGGGCTATTTATGCTTATGATACAATAAGTTTCTCTTTGAGAAAAGCACAAGGTTACTTAAACTGAAGCATTTCCTGGCTTTGTACAGCTCATCAAAATGGGTACCACCTCATTCAAATTGGCAGATTCTGCTCACTCCTATGCACAGCAGAAGCTCAATGGAATGGCAGGCTGGCTCATTTAACAAGCATTCCTCCTCCCCCACAGTTGATACCAATCTGCTCTTTGGAAAGTAAATTAGCTTGATAATCATTTATGATAATTGATTTTATCATGCAGCCAGGTCAGAAACAGACCGTAGAAGAATTCTGAATTAATGCTTGCTGGAAACACTAACTCCAGCTGGCTCTTACTTGATTATAAAATGGATGCAGGGGACAAGAGACTACAAGTAACTTCCTCGCAGTTTTTTGACTTTATTTCAGGACATAAAGGCACTCTAGAAGACAGAGGAATTCTATTTGATTTATTCAAAGGCATTTCCTCTACATTTTACTTTTTAGTATTTTGTATAAATTGTACAACATAGAAACAAGCCCTTCAACCCACACAATCACAAGTAGTTTTACTATTCCCACTTCCTTGCATAAATCCCATATTCCTCTATGCTTATTGATTCAAGCACTTGGCCAGACACCTCTTAGATGTTGTTACAGTACGTACCTCCACAACTTCCTCTGGCAGCTCATTCCAACCACTGACTATTTCTTGTGTGCAAAATTACCCTCTCAGATCCCCTTTGCAATTCCTCCCTCTCACATTAAACCTGCACCCTCTAGTTTCAGACACACTGGCCACTGGAAACAGACTCTGGATATCTCTCTATCCATGTCTCTCGTTGTTATATTTAGCTCTATCACATTACTTTGGGTCCTGAGGAATGCTCTGACCGATTTGGGATGTCGTTTAACAAAATGAAAACCCCCGGAGAAGATTGGATACGAGAGAATGACCTCTCCCAAATCAGTGGCACTTTCATAGTAGCAAGATTGGGATGAAACTTAGAGCAAAATAAAGCATGCAAGTTAATCTAACAAGACTGGAAACTCACAATAAATTTATATTTAATAATAATAAAAGTGGACCCAGAGTGAGTTTGAAGGTCATCAGTCGAAACTGAACGTTCTGTGGGATTCATGTTGCTTTTCCGGAGGATGTTCAGATCCTTATGGTTTGTTTATGCAATTTATTTTTCTCTCTCTACGACTTTCATGCATCTTTCACTTGTTATTCTCTTGTGGCAATAACTCCTGGCTATTCCTTTCAGTGCCACCTGTTTGCTTTCTATTTGACCTACAACAATTATCACATGCCAACTTTCAACAGATGGTATGAAAGAGAATACTTGCTGCTTATCTGCCTGTTTTATGGGAAAGGAAGTAATCAGCATTTTAGTTTGCATGTGTAAAAATTCTCATTACATGGTCCTTTGATTTGTTTGATGTGCCTTTGTTTTTTTATTCAAATACATCAATGTTTAATAATGATCCATGGATGTGCTTGGGATTTGTTTTTATTGTGGCAAGAAAGATTATTTATTAATTGTATAAAACAAATGGTAAGATGAATAAAGAAAATTCTAAAAATGTTCATGTTGTTGAATTGCCATGTCCAAGTGGTTTACTGCTGTCCTTTAGGGAAGGGAAGTGCCATTTTCATCTGGTCTAGGTTACACGAGTCTAGAGTCCCACACTTGTACATTAACTCTTCCCTATCCTCTGAAGTGGCCTTGGAACACAAAAATGGACAAGAAGAGGCACCAATGCCCTTTGATGGTTTACACAGAACAACAGATATTAAATACATTTTAAGTACAGGTGCACATGGAGAGACTAAGGTGTACAAATACTTTAATTCAAAAAGCACTGATTCTCTGGAGACCTGTAGCTGTTCTGTTTGAGGTTCTGGGGACTTCATCCCATGGAACGGCCCAAGAAGAAGAGTGACTTTCTAATTTGCACAATGCACAATGTATCACAAGCATTAGAAGTAGCCTTTAGTAAGTAATTATCTACACAGCTCCATTTGGTGGGGGATCAAATCAAATCCCAGAGATGAGCTCCCTCATTTAGCAAAGTGGATTTCAAGAAAATGAGAAAATTTGAGGAAAATTATCTGTTGGTAACCATTTCCCCTGCAGCAACACCAACAAGCTACTCCAACCTTGGAGGCTGAATTGACGATCACACTTATTCCATACGAGACCCAAGCAAGAACTTCTGATCACCGATATGGTCTGATTCCTTCTGTTAAACCAGCACCGATGTGACCTTTTCCAGAGCACTCGAATACCATATTCAAACTCCTGTTAATGGTTCCAATCTTGGACATCAATGCACAAGTTATTACAGCACACAAAATGCTGGAGGAGCTCAGCGATTCCTCCAGCATTTTGTGTGTGCTACTTTGGATTTCCAGCAGCTGCAGATTTTCTTGCGTTTGTGAGTTATTACCACTACCACGTAGCAAGAAGAAGAACAGTGCCCAAGATCAATACATTATTCTGTGATGCACTACCATGGTGGAAGATCTTATGTAGTGGTTAGGATCCCTGGGGAAAATACAGAAAAGAAAAACAAATATTCAAGATAGATGATGTCAGGACCATCTCCTGGTAGTTCCTCAGGTGGGGACTGGACATTTCTGCTTTCAGAGCTTGTGTCATTTGTAAACTTAATGGCCATATTAAAAATTGCATGTGACGTAATTACAGATAATCTGTTGACTGAAGTCACTCACATACACCAAGGTGGTTTCCTGATTTTTGATTCTATTCCAATACATGGTGCATACAGTACAGTGCAAAAATCTAAGGCATACATGCACAGATAGGGTGCCTAAGACTTTTGCATAGCTCTGTATTTGTCAACATGGAGTGGAGAGCAAGATGTTGGGAACGGTGAGGGTGGAGTGCTGCAGGAGGAGTGTGGGACAGGTGGCAGAGAAGGAGTACCAGGGGAGGGGCAGTGGCACTGCTGCAGGCGCACCCAGCTCTGAGACATTAGGCAAGGTCATCTGAGTCCAAACAATCAGTTTATTGATTATTATAAAGTCTCCCAGCGGTATTTCCTGCACCCTCCATGTTTCCTTCCCCTTTTTCCATCCATAATTCCTCTCTCATTGCCCCCTTCCCACTCTCAGTCCACCAGAGGGACCCATATCAGAATCAGGTTTATCATCACCCACAAAGGTCATGAAATTTGTCTTTTTTGCAGCCGCAGCAGTACAGTGCAAAACATAAAATTACTGCAGTACTCTGCAAAAGTTTTAGGCACACAGCTGAGCCTAAAATATGTGCCTAAGACTTTTGCACAGTGCTTATGCTGTGGTCGTCAAAAAAAGTGTACTCATTACCAGTAATGAATGGTGCCTGATGATTACCTAAACTTTCAATGGTTCTTCCTCATGATCAGTTAAAATACAATGACAAGACGAAAAATCACTGTTAAATAAACTAAGTATTTCCACCACAGTGAATCTGCAGAGTGACACTGCTGAGACCAATATTAAACCAGTTTTTAAGCATTGCAGAAAGTGTTTGGTGCCTTGAAGACTGTGAGTGGAATTTAGCTCTAACCTTGTACATATCCTTATTTCGATCCTGCAGCCCACCTGATACAGCATTAAGGTAATGGAAATTTCAATATTATTGGACAACTCAACATGCACCATCTTACAATTCATTATCCATTACTGCAGAAGCAGAATTCATTCAGTGATTGAGTGCCATAGTGGAGGTTCCAATATCTGCCCACACTCAAAGCTGCCAAGGCATTCCAACAGTCTATACTCCTGGCGATTACCAGCAACGCTCTCGCCATGTCCTGGGGAACAAGAAATAGCTGAGAGGAGCACAGATTCTCTCTTACATTGGCAGAAGAAGTGTCAGCACCTTCCCATTGCTTAGCAGCCTGGTAAACCAAATCTGATGGAAATTTATTGATCCTTTTCTCCCTCTCTGCCCGACCTACTGAGTGCTTCCAGCATTTTCATTTTTAATATCGACAGTTAACACTCTAGGCAAAGCAGTGCAGTCTGAAGTTGAGTCTTTTGACCCAGAAATGCTAGCTGATGTAAATCAAAATCACCTGCCCCTTCTTTCACAGCAAGTCAAAAATCCTCCAGCAGCTACTTGGTGATGGTATTTAGCACGTAATTGAAATGTTAGGGCTTTCAAACACAGTGCAATTGATGACAGACCTGGAAACAAGATCACAGGATTTCAGATGCGTGCACATTGACATTGCTGCCCTGAGGGAGATAAATTGGGCAGGAGACGGTCAATTTAAAACAAAAGGTTGCGGACATACTCTTTTCTAAGTGATCAATCTCCAATGCTGTGTTCATGGTGTGAGCGTTTCCATCAAGGTTAAGTTAGTCCTGCATTTGACTTATTGTTTTTGATTTCCATCATCTGGAAACTTTGCTGTTATGCAGTTCGAATTGTTGACTTATTGTGGTCTAATGTTAAAGAACTATGAGCACGCAGACATTCAGAAGATCAAGAACAGAGTGCTAAATAGCAACTGTAACTATATTATTCATAGCTATTGATCTATGAAAATGTCAGTTACTGGCAAAACCACCATTTACTGCAAAGCTCAGAATTCCCAGAAGCTGGAGGAGAATAGTTGCAGTCCTTCCGGGGAACCATTTACATTGGGAATTCTAGCAACTGTCCCACTGGGAATGGGAAAAAAAAACATGTTAATAGTTAGAGCAGGAATGTCTGATTAACCATTTTAACCAATGAATAAGCTGCTGCCATAGTAACATTAGAGAAGGAGATGGCACAGAAGGGCTTAAACTTAATAAGTGGGACGTACTAGAGAGGCTGGCTGCATCTTAAATAATATGTCACCAGGTTTGGATGGAATGCATCATTAATTGTTTAAGGATAGGTGGAAATAGCACAGAAACTGCTGATGAACCAGCCTCATCATTCCACTATTAGACTGGTCACATCCCCACTACCGGATCAACATCTCCACTGGTGGTCCAGTCCGGTCTAGTTGCCTGGCCACTCCTGCTGGCTGACTACCCTCTGAATTCCTGCTGCTGGGACAGCCATTGAACTTGTCCAACTGGGCTCTGCGTTACAGTGGACAACCCTTGCTCGCGCACCAGCTTCTCTCCTCCCTGAGGCTGATCAACCTCTCCATTTCTGCCTCTGGATCACCAAACCGGCATCTAATCGCGCCTCCGCCTCTAAGGTAAAAGTCACTTGCCCACCAGATCAACTAAAGGTGAGGGTGCAGGTGGACAGTTTTGGTCTGCAAGCTTTAAAAACCTTGTGATCTGGGCGGCAAGTTTTCCATTCCTCACACAGTTGATACGGTGAGCAATGCTCAGTGTCATAAACTGGTACAAAGGTGTGAGTTGGGGTGGTGAGGTACAGTCTGATATCAAAGGCGTATACCCTGGATATTATGCTCAGTGTTACAGAGCAGCCATATCAATATTGCCTTAATTCACTTTACTGCTGACGGGCAATAATTAGTTGATTGATTTTGTATTTATCCTGCTTTCCGTGGACATGACATGCCTGGGAAGGCATCCAAGTTTTTGGTGTTACAATGAAATAGCTTGGCTGGAGGGATGTCTGGTTTTGGAGCATCTCTGCAGGTTACTGCCACGTACCATAGTCTTTGCCATATTCAATATTCAACTCTTACTCAAAGGGTGAATCAGACTGGCTGATACACCTTACCCATGTAAAATTTTGCTTACTAATACAGAAGACGTTAAATGTTATTCTTGATAAGGCTCAAAGCAATCTTGGTTTTCATTATCATTACATTGGATGGATGTTACTAACACCCACTTGAGGTTTTCCTGCTCTGTAAATACTTATTTGGCATTTTGCAATAATCATAAACTGATGTATTTTGGTGCTGAATTTAAAATAGTTGAACTGCTGGGAGGCTGTTGAAAAAAATTATGCAGGTCCACCTGTCAGTTGCTGACACATTCTCCCATTGGGTTTCTTCTGTGACACAACAGCTCCATCAAGGTTAATCAGCTCATACCTCGGAGGGAAACTGCTTCTTGCACTTCAAACATAGATACAGATGTAGGATTTAAACACCCAATTGAACTAAAGGAGATTTATTGCAATCATGAGCATTTTTCTTAATATCTCAACTTCTAAGTCAGTAGGGTTAATGAGACTGCTTTTCCAAGAGTGCCACTCTACTTGAATACTGTTGTAAAAATCAACAATAGATTAATGAATAAATATTTAATTGCAGCAGCACTGTATTCAGCCTTCCTGTACCAAATAAATAATTCATCCTTTTGAAACTTCATGATAATTTTAAAATACATACAACACTGAATAGAAATGGGTAATGACTGGTTCCTTTTAAAGTATGGTGAAATCTTTATTGCTATTCTGAAAACATGAAGGCTCCATTTTATGTAATTTACATATGTAATCGTCCCTAAATAATCTGCTGTCTTAAAATATAAATAAACAACTTATGGATGTCTTCAGCTGACTACTGGGAGATAGAAGTAACAGACAAAGTTCACTTCCTATAGAAGTGACTTCATAATGCTGCTGCTTGAAGCAGTATTTACATACATATAGGGTTCCTGACCCAGTTGGTGAAATGTACAATCAGCTGTCAGAGCAAGGTTACTGCATCAAAAATGTATTAGCATGCATGCCAGAAATTCTTGCAATCAAGCACTTCTCATGTAAAAAGTTGATATTGACCAAAATGTACCAATGAATGGTGCATGTATTGCAAAACATGAGAACGTACCTTATTGCAAGCAATTCGGAAAGTTATACAACTTAAATCTGATCCAAAATGAGTATGTCGTACCACTTGCCACAATGCATGAATGTTTTAATTAGAGAGAAGTTACAGAACTTCCTTTCAGTGAGCTAGAATGATGAATGCGAGAATAATGGGTATTTCCTGAATGTTTTATGTAAATCTTGTATATGTATCCATGCTCTTTAGAAATTAATTTTTAAATAAAAAGTTGCAGTTTTCAGATTAAAATGGGGAAATATTTATTTAATGGGACACAACTGCTGAACATTTTTATTTCATTATTTTAAAAATTGCCTTATGTAAATATTTAACAAGATTTATAATTACATGTTTCAGTTGCTAATGCGCAAGTGCTAGCATATTTGAACAGACTGGAAATTAGTTAAAAATAGCTACAGAAAAGACTTAGGACAGATTTTAAAAGTTGCCTACTCTCTGCATTGAAGTTTATCATTACAGTCATAGGGTAATACAGTCTAGAAATAGGCCCTTTGGCCCACCACACCTAACTTTACTCATCTCACTTACCTGCATTAATTCCATACCCTTATTGCCTTACTCTTTCTGGTACATATACAGATGCTTCTTAAATACTGTGACCATTCCTGTTTCCCCCATCTCCTCTGGCAGCTCATTTCAGATACCCACATTTTGTGTGAAATATTTCCCACTGCATGATTCCTTTTAGAATTCCCTCTCTCACCTTAATCTTACGCCAACTAAGTTCAGACATTACTGATATAGAAAATAGACGCTGGCCATCTCCCCCCTGTATGCCCATCATAATTTGAATGCGCAAACACGAGGAAATCTGCAGATGCTGGAAATTCAAACAACAACACACACAAAATGCTGGTGGAACACAGCAGGCCAGGCAGCATCTATAGGGAGAAGCGCTGTCGACGTTTCGGGCCGAGACCCTTCGTCAGGACTAACCGAAAGGAAAGATAATTTGAATGCCTCCATTTTCTTATCTCTCTGTCTCTTTCACTTCAAGTAAAACAGACCCAACCTAACCAATCTCTTCTTATAATTCTAGCCTTCTAAACCAGGCAACATCCTTGTGAATCACATCTGCCTGTTCTCTGGTATAATGACATCCTTCTTCTATGTGACCAGATCTGCAAATAATACTCCAAGTTTAGTTTAACTCTTATCCCCAATGCTCTGTCCTGTGAAGTCAAGCATACCACATACCTTCCTCACCACCATATCTATCTGTGTCAGCACTTTTGGGGAGCCATGACTGTGTCTCTCAAGGTCACTCTGTTCAGCAACATTCCTCAGGGCCCTGCAATTCACTGCCAATTCCGTCCTAATTTAACTGTCCAAAACACATCATTTCACACGTGTTCATTTACCATTCCCTTGTCCACTTTCTAAGTTGATCGATATCCTGTTGCAACCTCTTCCAATCCTAACCAATTCTGGTGCCGTTTGAAAACTTGCTACTTTCCCATCTAGACTATTAGAATGAGAAACAGCACAGGATACATTACCAACACACCACTGATCACAGGCCTCCAATCTGAAAAACCACCACATTACCTCTGGCTTCTACTTTCAAGCCGCCCTAAAATCTACACAGGCATCACCTACTACCCTGTCCACAATTCGCATCATTTCCTCATCCAAACACTCAATCAAATTCATAAGGCACAAATTCTTATGCACAAAACCATGCTGCCTATCCCTAATCAGACCTTCCCCTTCCAACTGCAAATAAATTCTAGCCCTTAGATTTGCTTCCAATAGTTTTTCCCATTACTGATGTAAGGTTCACTGGCCTATGGTTCTCTGGGTTAAATAAAGTCACATTAGCTATCCTCCAGTTTTCTATCATCTCAGCCAGAGCTATCATAGATATAAAAATCTCTCCCAAGGCCCCAGCATTCTCCTCCTCTGCGCCCAAAGCATTCCAGGAGACATTTGGTGAGGTGCTGGGTCTTTATCCACCATTATGCATTTCAAAAGCTCCAACGCCTCTTCTTTCGTAATGCTGATATACTCCAGGATATCACTGTTCCCTTTCCTGAACTCAAGATCTTCCATGTCTTTCGCTACAGTAAATGCTGAGAAAGAGCTTTCATTTAAAACCTCAAGCGCCACAGTAGCGTAGCAGTGAGTGTGAATCTAGTACAGCTCGGGTTGTTGGAACTCAAGAGTTCAATTCCCACGCATTTGAAAGGAGGTTGTACGTCCTCCCCATGAACACGAGGGTTTCTTCGGAGTGTTACAGTTTCCTCCTACACTCCAAAGACAAACCCGTTAGTAGGTTAATTGGTCATTGTACATTGCCTTGTAATTAGGCTAGAGTCGCAGAGCGGTGCGGCTTGTTGGGCCGGAAGGGCCTGTTCTTCAATGCAACTCTAAATAAAATAAAATTTCCTATGTTTCCACACACAGATTATCACATTAATCCATAAGGGAGCCTACTTTCCTCCTAATTCTAATTTTGTCCTTAATATGCTAATAGGATCTTTGAGAATCTGCCAGAGATATCTCATGGTCCTTCTTGCCCTCCCAATTTCCTTCATAAATGTACTTCTAAATCCCTTATACTTCTCAAAACTTATGGGCACTGGTCAAAATAGTGGATTGACACATTAACCACTTGCCCATCTTTAATTCCTGAAAGGTGGAGTGTCACCCATGCAGGGAATCTACAACGTTGCTTCAAAAAACTTCCCTGGATACACTTACCAAGTTCTGCTTCATCTAATTCCTCAGTACTAAGGCAGACCCCGTCAACATTGAGGAATCTTAAATCACCTATTATTACAAATCTATTTTTCCTATACCTACCTACAACTTCCCTGCATATTTGCTCATCTAGTACATGTTGACTATTAGGATGTCCAGAGTATAATATCTTCAAAATGATTGCCTCTTTTTATTTCTAAATCTACGCATACAGTCTCATTGGATGTTCCACCAAGATATCCACTCTTGAGGAGGCCTGATACTCCTGCCATAATAGAAGATACGGTAGAAAGCGAGAAAAGCAAGCAGCATCTTTAAAGGGGACATAGGCATGGAAATTCTTAACTATCGGTCAGGCCACAACTGGAGCATTTCCTCAGACAGAAAGCTAATGCTAATCAGAGGAGAAAATGTACACAGAAATTGCCAGTAGGTAGAGGACAAATATTTAAAATAATTAGCAAGAGAAATAAGAAGGACCTTTTTAATTCAGTGAGTTATGATCAGGAAACACCTTCAGAAAGGGTCTATTAATAATTCTCATAAAAAATAGATGTATGAATGATATTTTTCATAACAGAAAAATGAACAAATATGTTAAAAATTATTAACAATAAAAATTCCCTTTTAAAGAAATAGATTTAGATCATTAAAACAACTAAGGTACTTTACAAGCATGTCATAGCGGATAGCACAAAAACAATCTCTTTAGCCGAACTCATCCCCGTTGCCAACCCAAGAAAGCCCCCTAAGCCTTTTCTATCCCTTTGTCTGTCTAAATGTCAATTAAACTCTAATTGTACCCACTTCTACCACCTTCTCTGGCAGCTTGTTCCATATACCCACAACCTCCTGTGTAATATAGTTACCCTTCAGATCCCTTTTAATTCTCTCCTTTCTCACCACAAATCTATGCCCTCTAGCTTGTTAGATTCCTCTTCTCTTGTTAAAAAAACTGACCATTAACCTTATTTTTATACTACGCATGATTTTATAACCTCTTTAAGGTCACCCCTCAGCCTCCTGCACTCCAGGGAATAGTGCCCCAGCCTCTCCTTATAGCTCGAGCCCTCAAGCTCCAGTAACTTCTTCATGAATCACCTCTACAAGATTTCCAGCTTAATACCATCCTTCTTACACCAAGGAAACCAGAACTGCTCGCCGTCTCACCGATATGTTGCAAAGGTCACTGCCTGATCGATGACATCGAGTGTGCCAAAGCCTTCTTCACCAACCCATCTACCTGTGTCTCCACTTTCAGAAAACAATGCACCTGTAGCCCCAGGTCCTACTGTTATACAACACCTTTCAGGGCCCCAACATCAAAATGGCACCTTTAAAATGGCGACTCTGCAAGCAGCTCCAATGGGAATGATCAAATATTCCCACTTGGGATTATCACCGCTGCAATTAACAGTCCAAGGGTACTTCAGTGTTGTTTCAAGATGTTGTAAACACTCTATTGATACACAAAACCGGTGGACCCCGGCTACAGACTCGATTTGTGAGTGCAGTTCCCCTTTAAGAAAAAGTAAGTGTGGACACCAGTCTGCAGGTACAATTGCAATGCAGGCAGAGCCCTCAGGACCTCACTCGTGACTATCCTGCTGGCAACTCTACAGTCTTGGGAAAATAAAATTGAAGACCATCGAGCAAGATTGCCGTTCCAGAGGGACATCAGGGAATGCTGTGTACTTTGCTTCACGGAAACACGGCTCACCACCGCTACTTCAAATGCTGTGCTGCAGACCGACGGCTTCACCATCCACTGAAAAGACGAGGAGAGTCTTTTAAAGATAGAGGAAGTAAAGACCAGTGGTGAGGACCAAGAAGGTATGCCCAACTGAGAGAGGAGTACTGCCAGGTCTGCAATCGCTGGACTGCACAACATCAAAAGATTCATTTTCGAATCTGAATGAATAGCCATAGTTGTCACAAGACCTCTGCAGATGAGAGTGTGCCTTCAAGAACATACTGGACATACCCAAGCCAAAAGCCATGGATGAAGCAGGAGATTTGTAGTCTGCTGAAGGCTAGATCTGAGGCATTCAATACTGATTATCTAGAATTATACAAGAAGTTCATGTACGAATTATGGAAATCAATTTTAAGAGTGAAAAAACGATTCTGATTGAAGTTAGAGATGGAATAGGAGGCAAGTCAAGTCTGACAGGGTTTGCAGGCCTACAAGGCAAAACCTAACATGAATGACTGTGATACTTTACTCCCAGATGAGCTCAAGGCCATTCATGCACACTTTGAAAGGGAGAATAAAACTACACCTGAGTGAATCCCTGCAGTATCTGGTGACCTTATAACCTTTGTCTCGGAGGGTGACATCAGAACATCTTTCAAGAGGTTGAAGCCTTGCAAAGAGTCAGGCCTTGACGGTGTACCTGGCGGGGCAGAGAAAATCTGTGCCAACCAGCTGGCGAGAGTGCTCAAGGGCATCCTCAGTCTCTCACTGTTGCAGACGGAGGTTCCCACTTGCCTCAAAAGGATGACAATCATACCAGTGCCCAAGAAGGGTAGGGTGAGCTGCCTCAATGACGATTGCCCAGTTGCACTCATATCTGCTGTGATGAATTGCTGCTGAGAGGTTGTTCTTGGCCAAAATTAACTCCTGCCTAAGCAAGGACCTGGACCCACTGTAATTTGCATATCACACACAATCGGCCTACAGTGGATGCAATCTCACTAACTCTCCACTTGGCTTTGGGTCACCTGGACAATAGCAATATCTACATCAGGTTGCTGTTTATTGATTATAGCTCAGCATTCAACACAATCATACCCTCAGTTCCATTGTTTCTGCCTGTTCCTACCCCCACTGAACTTGTGTCGGCATAATACCTCAATTGCATTTTGTTCCCCTTCGTTCAGTCCCTTCCTGCCTCCATCCCGGACACATCCCATGCTCCATTAAGGGAGCACAGCTGGGAAATCGGAACTGCAGCTAAGATCAGAACATCTGATTCTGCTTGGGGGGAACCGAGATGCAGGAACATACATGGTTAAATAAGGGCAGTTACTGTACGAAAATGTCAGCAAAAATGAGCCCACAGCTTCTTCAAATGAGCTGTTTGAACTGAAAGGCCACAGGTGCTAATTGGACAGATGAATTTCTACAAATGTCACAAATAATGACATGGACTGTAGAATTAATTGTCAATGGCACAAACTGGGACAAGCAATTATTCTTAAAGTTGGTAAAATTGGTAATTCCTTTGATTTATACTTTGGACTGTAGCTGGTGGCATATATTACTTAATGTGAAGCAATCAACAGAATCCAAATGAAGGTTCTAAAAGTTAACAGCATTTAAATCACTTGTTTCGACAATTTACTGACATACAGTACACCATGTTAAAAATCTAATGGCAACCATTTTTATTTGCATATTTTACAAAATCTCACATGACTATGATTTGAATTAGTCATGTACCTAAGTTATATTTTCCTTTGTTTTTTTTCCTCTCCCCACAGCTTTTTGGCTGGGCCAAATTAGACAATTTATTCCCTTGATTAATGTCTGAGATATTTCAAAACTGATTTTAATGTCAGTTATTTTAAAAAAGAAATTCATTTCAATTTTTCTCCTGAATGTTTACCAGACACTCAGATTTCCTCAGCCTCAGAAAGTCAGGTGTGATCTCATGAAGTTCTTGATTTGTATTTGGAATCTGCAGTGAGGGGACAAAGGCAATTAACTTCTGCCAACTTTTGGGACAAACTGCTTCAGTCTAAGAAGGAACATTAATTAGGTGTCCAGAGAACTGACAGTACAACCTCAAGTCTTATTGTTACGTAGACTGTTTTTGATTTATTCCCAGAGTGCATCATGCTTGTAAGTACTTTAGAGAGGAGTTAACATCAAAATACCTTGTTACCAATAAGCAGAACTCCCGAATGATGCACGGCATTCACCCAGTGAGCAGTTAAATGATAAAGGATCCTGGAGTAATGCCATCAATGTTTTGATTCAGTTAATTTTTCCCCAGTCAGGTACAGATAAGCAAGATCTGACTTAATACCCTGTCCACTCTTAGAATCATGATCCCTGATGGTCTATTAACTAAGAAAAAATTTCAGCTTAACTGTGGTACCTTGGTGCTGGATAACCTATCAACATTCACTATCACAGTGCATTGTGCGTTAAGATATTCAGGCCAACAATGAAGAAAACTTTTTCAATTTAAAACATAGATTTGTTAGTCCCAATTTCATTCCCATCCTTATTTCAATGAACTTACTCCACACTGTGAGATTGGCCGATGCATTCACTGCTCCCTTGGAATTCATTGCCAAGCAGGTATATGTTGCTGCATCTTCAACTTGGGCTGGTTTGATCAACAGCCCACCCGATTCCTGAAGTACAAACCGTGGAATTTGTACCGAACCACTTGCTAAAACCTTATCACCTGTAAAGTAAGGACAATGGTCAGGGAATATCAAGTCAAGTCACTTTTATTGTCATTTCGACCATAACTGCTGGTACAGTACACAGTAAAAATGAGACGATGTTTTTCAGGACCGTAGTGTTACATGACATGTTACAAAAACTAGTCTGAACTACGTAATAAAAAAACACAGAGAAAGCTACACTAGACTACAGACCTACCCGGGACTGCATAAAGTGCACAAAAGAGTGCAGGCATTACAATAAATAATAAACAGGACAGTAGGGCAAGGTGTCAGTCCAGGCTTCGGGTATTAAGGAGTCTGATAGCTTGGGGGAAGAAACTGTTACATAGTCTGGTCGTGAGAGCCCGAATGCTTCGGTGCCTTTTCCCAGACGGCAGGAGGGAGAAGAAATTGCATGAGGGATGCGTGGGGTCCTTCATAATGCTGCGTGTAGTGTAAATGTCCGTGATGGCGGGAAGAGAGACCCTGATGATCTTCTCAGCTGACCTCATGATCCGCTGCAGGGTCTTGCGATCCGAAATATGGATATATGAGCATGGATATTCCTGGTGGGAATACAGGTATATCTGTGTAAGACAATCTAAGAATAATGTGCAGACACCACAGCTCAAAAGGTTGAGTGCAAGTAGGAGCAGAAAAAATATGATAAACAAAGTTCACCTAATGAGCTATAAAAAATAACTTTTCCAGCATGCACTATTTTCCCCATTGAGATCCAGTCAAATCAACAAAGCTAATATTGCTTCCAGATCAATTAATCACCACTGTGAATTCCTATCAATTATGGCCATGTGGAGGCCTCTGGGGAAGATCTTAATATCAGGGTTTTTCTAAAACATAAGTAAGGCATTATTAGGAATTAACAAATGCAAACAAAAAACTCCAAACAGCTTTCAGAACTCAGCATGTCAGGCAGCACCTGTGGAGGGAAAAGGACGGAACAAGGGGCTCAACCTGAAACATTAACTGTTTATTCCCCTTCACTGAAGCTGCCCAACCCACAGAATTCCTCCAGCAATTTTTATCCTCTAGCTTTCCGTGCCTCCAGCCTCTTCTTTCTCAAAATATTAGCAAATACTTGATTTATAAAGAATTTTATAATGATATGTGAATAAAATTACTAATGGTTCTTTGCCATTCTTAATTACTAGTAGAGGTTTTAGTAAAGATGCACTAGATTAATATTAAATATATCACAGAATACTTTATAATCCACAATTTGAAAAATATAATCTGAAAACTACTAAACAGAATTGTTTTGAAAATATTTTTCATTCAACAATATGCAAATCTGAATAAAATGATCACTTCTGAAAACTAATTCAATTGTGAGTGCTGTTCATATCTGGATTACAAATTATATGCAATGCAGAAGCGAAACCTTTTGACACTTCAGCTTTCAAAACAGCAAAAAATGTACAGATTAAAAAAATAATAATTTATGTCTTATGTAAACTGATTGGATATCATCTGACTGGAGTGAGAATTAAACCTGCAATGTACCTTCAAACTTTTCAGTTAAAGGAAAAGCTTGATGAATGGAAAGCTACTTAGCAGTGAGAGTGTTTGATCTGTCAAGGTCTACTGTACTGCATACAGGCTGTAAAGAGCAGATGTACAATACATACTGTACATGTCCTTTACACAATGAGAACTGATTATGGTTACATTCTAAAATAAACACACTGAGAAATAGTTTGCAATTTGCTCTACAATTAGAAGAATCACTATAGCCAGGTCTCCAACCCCACCTTTTAGCTCTGTTAGTATACATGGTTGCTGCCTAGTTTTTTTAAGTTAATGTGTTACCACTTTTGAGAGAAGAAATGGTGATGTGACAAGATAGGTCTTCCCCCCACCCCCTCATTTTACAAGGAAGGTTTGGTGTTAAACTGTGATCGTCTTTCTAACAGTGCGAAGTAATTATGCAGCTGAGTTCGTTCTCTATCAGTTACTGCCAGTTCTATTGAGAGAAAGAATGAGTCCAAGCCTGTATACTAAATGACATGCTATTTCAAAAATGAACATTTGTTATCTACTGGTATTGTCCAAAAATATACTTTGAAACAGGCTGATTAAATACAGTACTTACTGTGTAAAAGTCTTAGGCACATATACACAGCTAGGGTGTCTAAGCCTTTTGCACAGTACTGTATTTGTCAATGTGCAGCGGAGAGCGAGTTTGTAAATCTGTCTGGGGCAAAGATGTGGGAATGGTGAGGGTGGAATGCCATTGGTGCGTGTGGGACAAGTTGCAGAGATGGAGCGCCAGGGCGGGATTGACACTCCTGCAGACTCACCCAGTCCCGAGACACCAGGCAAGGCCATTTGATTTAAAACAATTGGTTTACTGATCATTCCAGAATGTTCCTTTGATGCCTCCCGTTCCCTCCCTTGTCTCTTTCCCTTTTCCCAACTACGATTCCTCTCTCCCTGCTCCTTTCCCATTCTCAGTCCACAATCGAGACCCATATCAGAATCAGGTGTTTCATCATTCACATATGTCATGAAGTTTGTTTTATTTTGTGGCAGCAGTACATAAAATTACTACAGTGCTGTTGTGCAAAAGTGTTAGGCACGCTAACTATATACATGTGCCTAAGACTTTTGAACAGTGCTAAAGGGTATATATTGTGTTCAAAAAGCAGTGGGTTTTGTCACTGACAGTTGGCGAGAAATAAGCTGCAAGACAATTCAGAAATGTTTCGCTCAATACAGTTTCAACTATTCAGGCCTGGAGATGCCAGAAATGGCCCTGAATGAAAATGAAACGTTTTCACTACTTCAGCAAGTTAGGAAACTACATGGAATTTGAAGGTATCAGTAACCATCTTGAATGTTACAATGAAAATGAAGATTTGGAAAATGCAATTGTCAAAAGCATTGCATAAAGGCAGTCCATTATCTGAATTAGGTGTCTGTGCTGATTTTGTCCATTTACAATAAAAAAAAAACAGAAGAGTACACTGGATAAATTCACTGACAAAAATCACTGTTTTTTAAACACAAGCACATGCAACTGACAATATTTAAAAACTGTTCATTCACGGTGTATTATCTATCGGCCATGCAAGATGCACCCAACGCCAGTTAGAAACAGTTCAGCAGCAGTCTCCTGTCCCAAATAAGTGAAGGGAATCCAGGCGCGCGCGCACACACACACACGCGCACACACACACACACACACACACACACACACACACACACACACACACACACACACACACACACACACACACACACACACACACACACACACACACACACACACACACACACACCCTCCCCCCCCCACCCCAGGTGGAAGGTGGAGGAAACAAGTAATCCCAATCTTCTCAAAGTAATATTTTATTGTACTTGCCATTTGTCCATATAATGCCAGGTTTAGGTGCCCCGGAAGCTTCACAGTGTAAAGCCACAGCTGCTCCATCGGTTACAGCAGTGTCTGTTGGGGCTCTGATGAAGAAAGGTGCAATATCTGAAATAAACAAAAAAAAGACTTTGAGAACTTCTTTTGTGGTAGTATGAAGAAAGCTGGGCTGCTTTACTATGAAACCTCATTACCTTGTATCTCCCTCTAATCACAATCATGGACAAAAGGCCATCTTTTACCAAATTGAATGCGCATTTGAGCAATCTGTGTATTATCATGCAGAACATGATTAAGCACCTCAGATTGTTTTATCATAAAATTCTTCTCTTGGATGATCTTGTATTTATAAGATTAATTTATAGTTTCTCGCTAAACATTTAGAATTATTGCCTGCTTTAAACATCAACTCAATAAAAATATAGTATATCGTTAAAATAATTATCTTTCAGAGATGAAGAAACTTAAGATGGCAAATATCGCCTATAAAGATATTGAAGAATTCAGAATAAAGGAAAGCCGAATAAAAATAAACTGACCTCTCTCAGTTAATATGACTTAGAGAGAAAATTATTTTCTTTAGAGCAAAACAAAAAAAAAGCTGCTGCTACTGGAAATCTGAAATACAAATAGCAAATATTGGAAATACCAGTCAGTTCAGGGGAACAGCTGTGGAGAGATGGGGAGAGTTAATGTTTCAGGTTACTGAGCATTAATTTGAAAGTTTAATAATCTAAAATGCTAATTCCTTTTCCAAGCTCTCAGACACTGCCTATCTTATCTGCCAAGTATTTCCATATTTTCTATTCTTATTGACACTTATTTCCTTGAAGTTGTGGGGAAATCACGATTTATACTCACTCTTCTTTACCAAGCTAGTTTATTGTATCACAGTAAGAAATTCCAAAGTGCATACGTACTGTATGTTTGTGTTTTTGCTGTACTGCACAATAAAGCTACTAATTTGCAGAGGTTTTATTTTTCACTTTAGATTTTATACAGTTGATCTTTTGAGTAAAGAAACAATACAACCAAAATCAGAATTTAACACCATCGCCGTCACCAATACCATCTCATCAAACTAACAGGTCTCAAGAAGTCTACAAGTTGTTGTGTTAGCACCATTTCACACCAGTTCTTCACTGTCACATTCCTCTTCTCAATACTGTTCACCATCTACTTATCAGTTCAAGATGGCGCCAAGCTGCAGTCTCCATTGAGAGCTGTGGCTCAGACTTGGTTGTTTTTTTTAGGTTTGTTGTAATGGTTTTGGGGACAGAGAGAGCAGTTCAAGTCAAGTCAAGTCACTTTTATTATCATTTCGACCATAACTGCTGGTACAGTACATAGTAAAAATGAGACAATGTTTTTCAGGACCATGGTGTTACATGACACAGTACAAAAACTAGACAGAACTACGTAAAAAAAACAACACAAAGAAAGCTACACTAGACTACAGACCTACACTGGACTACATAAAGTACACAAAAACAGTGCAGGCATTACAATAAATAATAAACAGGACAATAGGGCAAGGTGTCAGTCCAGACTTCAGGTATTGAGGAGTCTGATAGCTTGGGGGGAGAAACTGTTACATAGTCTGGCTGTGTATCAGGTAGAGGTATAGGGACTGGGATGTGGGGGAATTAGAGATTAGGCCAGAGTTTAAGCCTCTGCTCCGTGTTCGAAGGCCTGCAAGGCAGACACAGGATATCCACGGTCGGACGTTGGGCTGGCAGACCAGTGAAGCACAGGGCTGGAGACCCCACCCCCAGAGCCAGTGAGATATTGGCAGGTTCCAGGATTGGTGATCCCTGTGAGCATGTGGAATGAGGGCCAGTGACCCCCTAGGTAAACAAATTGGTGAGATTGGAGTTTGAGGACTAGGTCTTGGGGTTCTCATTCATCATTACCTGAGAGTCCTGGGGTCACCAACTGAAGATCAAAAACTAAAGGTCTATCTTATGTGCGGAAGTCAAGGCCCGATAGACAGAGCCAGAGGCTATGAATCTCTGCAGAAGTTGAAGGCCTAATGCCTGAGTCCCTGTACAAGTCTGCTGGGGCTGGTCTGTCCTTGGGTTAGAGGGGTGTGAATGTGCTTGGGTGGGAAGCATGGGGCTTGACTTGCTGCTGTTCTTTTGTACTGGAAGCATTGTGTGCATGCTACGTTGATGCTGGAACGTGTGGTGGAACTTACGGGCTGCCCCCAGCACATCATCGGTTGTTAACACAAACAGCACATTTCACTCTCTGTTTCGATGTACATGTGATGAACAAATCTGAATCTGTCTGTCCTCACTTCTTTCAAAAACTATTGTCCATCATTAAAACTGGCTACATTTGATTTCTCGGACCAATATCTCTTTGTGCTCAGTTTTACTTTATTGTTGAGTGTGCTCTGAATACTCAGCTTCATATTCACCTTTCTAGGAATTCACTGAGCATCTTATTTCAATTTGCTCACAACCTCACAGTTGTCTTTGTCAATGCCACTGATAGCTTATGAAACTGAGACTTCCTATACTCTTCCTTTCCTTGTCCTTCATACCGCCTTTGATCTTTTTTGGAACCTGTTCTACTCTTCTGGATTTCTTCTCTATTGTTCCAGATCCTATTTATCCTAATTAATCACCCCATATGCTCAAACATGCACTTTAGTTAGTGTTAAAATGTCATGTCTTATGAGATCTCCAGCAAATATTCTAGTACAAGCCAACTTTTATTCAGTTAATATAAAACAAAATAAAAGCCAATTTTTTGGCATTTCCAGCCCCTTTTTTTGACACTGGATCTGGCCATATCGATCTTCTCATGCCCATACATGCCTAAGTTGATTAGGTGAACATATCTGATCCACCGTGATACTGGAAGACCACAATCTCTGCTGATTGGAAGTAACATCTCCACTTCGCTGACAATTAATACTGGCACTTCACAGAGATATGTGCTTAGCCTACTGCTCTACTCTCTCCACACCCATGACTGTGTAGCTAGGCATAGCTCAAACAGCATCTATAAATTTGCTGTTGATGCAACCTTTGTTGGCAGAATCTCAGATGGCGATAAGGAGGTGTACAGGAGCAAGATATGTCTGGGTAGTCTTATTTTGTCTGGTGGCTTTGGAGCTCCTTTCCAGGGAAACACGCTAAGATGGTAGCGTGATATTAATACGCAGCATCCTCTCCGGACTCTGGATTTGGGGATTGCCAAACGTTATGTGGATTTTCTGGTGTAGTCTGTTTTGTTGTGTGCTTTTGTGATATCATTCTGGAGGAACGTTGTTACATCTTTTAACTGCATTGCAGTTGTGGTTTCTAAATGACAATAAACCAAAATTCAATTCAATTCAAAATTCAATATACCAGTTAGTTGAGTGATGTCACAGCAACAACCTTGCACTCAACATCAATAAAAACAAAGAGATGATTGTGGACTTCAGGAAATGTAAGACAAGAGAACACAAGCCAACCCCCAGAGGGATCAGAAATGGAAAGAATTAACAATTTCAAGTTCCAGGGTGTCAATATCTCCGAAGACCTAACTTGGACACAACATATTGATGCAGAAGGAAAGATAATGGCTATATTTCATTCGGAGTTTGATGAGATTTGGTTTGTCAACTAAAACACTTGAGATCTTTTACAAATGTACCATGGAGAACATTCTGACTGGGTGCATCACCGACTGGTATGGGGTGGAGTGGGTGGCTACTGCACAAGATCAAAATAAGCTGCAGAAACTTGTAAAATTAGTCAGCTTTATGATGGTAGTATCTTAGACATCTTCAAGGAGCCGTGCCTTAGGAAGTCAACATCCATCATTAAGGATCCCCACTACCCAGGACATGCCCTCTTCACATGTTACTGATGGGAAGGTGGTACAGAAGCCTGAAGGCACACACTCGGCGATTCAGGAAAAGCTTCTTTCCCTCTACCATCGATTTCTAAATGGACATTGAACTCATGAACACTACCTCACTACTTTTGTTATTTCTGTTATTTTACACGACCTATTTAACTCAACTATTTAATAGACACATATATACTTAATGTAACTCAGCTTTTTTCTCTCCATATTTATTTATCATATCCTTCATTACACTGCTGCCATGAAGTTAGCAGATTTCACAACCCATGTTGGTGATATTAAATCTTGTTCTGATCTGAGTTTCTTTTAACCAATAAACAATTCATTGGCAAATTTCATTCTTTCTTCAGAGCAGTGTGTTCCTGCAATTCCACTGATCCCTTAATCTATAATTTCTTAATCGACAAGCACTTATGAACATTGCTTTGTCAGCCTTTCAAACTTCAATTAATTCAGAACCTGGGCATCTAACCTTCCTCACGCACAAAAATCATTGCCATGTCCTGATGCCTATCCGTTTCCCAACAAATCGATTTTAAAATCCCCACATTTATGTCTTCCCACAACCTCGCACTTGGACTGCTCGTGACTAGCCACGTGTTCCAGCTCCCCTGACTATGGATTTGCAGGATTCCTTCTGCGTCATTATCTGAGGATGATCTTTCAGTCACTAAGCCTTATTCTTTGAAGTCTTTTCTCACAACTGCTCCATGTTGTTCTATTCCTCTCAGTGCTGTAAAGTCAGCTAACACCCAGTTCTTTATCTGTGCCTTCACCTTATCAAGTCTGTACTACCCTCTCCTCTTCATGTCTACTGCATCTTGATATGTTCTTTTAATCTTGGAACCACTGGTGAAATTAAGCTGCTCAAGCCAACAATTTCAACCTTAATGTAATTCTCGAGGCTTTTCAATTGGCTAAAGGAATTCCCCTTAATCTCTATTCTAAAGAGTTATCGTTCTATTCTGAGGCTCTGCCCTCTGTTCCCCGACTCCCCCAGTAACTGAGAACATTTTGTCCCTGTCCATTCTATCTAGGCCTTTAAATATTTGGTAAGCTTCATTTCTGGAACTGGAGATAAATTGAGCAAAGAACTCATATAAAAAGGAAAGCAGTCTGCAACAAATCCTTATTATTGAAGAAACTGCAAAATAAACTGGTACTAATGAAGTACAATCAGAAAAAGTCACATCTGTTAATAGCAAGAGTTTTTGAGTGTTTCAGAATAAAAGCACTTAAGCCTGTTTAAACTACAGATTTAAGCATGTAAACATTCCTGGAACTAATCCCACCAAACAGGATCAACTGTTTTTATGCCCACACATGCAAGAGGTATTTAAGGAGTTAACACATTTATCTCCTGAGAGTTCATTGTGTAATTCAGTTTCTTTGATAAACAAGTTAACACATACTTTTATAAATGTATGCTTAGCCTCAAATAAATGGAATAGCTGTTTGTTTATAGCATTCCAGGAAGAAATTGAAACTATTAATTTTGGACATTGGATTACAATGCAGCTGTGATGGAACAGGAGGTTAGTGCCATGCCTCAGCAAGAACTGCTAATGAGATGGTAGGAAGCAAATAATTTGCATGCCTCAGCAAATGAAATAATGATGTGTTAACTTCATTATTACATTGCTGTTAGACCTGTTCGACTGCTCTAACTTTTCTTTAGTTCAAATGTTTGGTGGCAAGCCTGATTTCCTATATAAAAAAACAGACGGATACTTACTGGTAACGGTGAGATAGGAAGGTATTTGAATATCTCCTGCTTCATTCCGTGCAAAGCACTGGAATATTCCAGAATCTTCAGGGACCAGCCTCTGGATCCGCAAGGTCCCGCTTACCATCTCCTTGTATCTGCTGTTGTTTAACGTGACTACTGGAACTGAATCTTTGTACCACTCAAGACTGGGTAAAGGAATACCTGTGCATAATGAAAAGTTAAACCACACAATGCAAGTGATGTCTTTGAAGCATGAAGCAATAGACCCACGACAATATTTCAAGTTTTTAAATAACAATAAACTGTAATGAAAAATATTGGTATTTTTCAATCATCATAACTACATAGACAAATGTCTTGTGGGAACTTACTAATTATAACCTGAAAAGACAAACAAGAGAAAATAGACAATAGACAGTAGACAATAGGTGCAGAAGTAGACCACTCGGCCCTTCGAGCCTGCACCGCCATTTTGAGATCATGGCTGATCATCTAGTATCAATACCCGGTTCCTGCCTTGTCCCCATATCCCTTGATTCCCCTATCCACAAGATACCTATCTAGCTCCTTCTTGAAATCAAAATCTGCAGATGCTGGAAATCCGGGCAATACACACAAAATGCTGGAGGAACTCAGCAGGCCAGGCAGCATCCATGGAAAAAAGCACAGTTGATGTTTCGGGCCAAAACCCTTCAGCGGGACTGGATGAGAAAAGCTGAGGAGTAGGTTTAAAAGGTGGGGGAGGGGAGACAGAACCACTAGGTGATAGGTCAGATCAACACGTACAAACCAGCTGGAGGAACTCAGCACGTCGGGCAGCATCCATAGAAATGAGCAGTCAACGTTTCGGGCTGAGACCCTTCGTCGTTTCCACGGATGCTGCCCGACCTGCTGAGTTCCTCCAGCTGGTTTGTACGTGTTGATTTGACCACAGCATCTGCAGTGTACTTTGTGTTTACTAGGTGATACGTGAAACCTGGCGGGGGAAGAATGAGGTAAAAAGCTGGGAAGTTGATTGGAGGAAGAGACAGAAGGCCGTGGAAGAAAGAAGAGGGGGAGGAGCACCAGAAGGAGGCGGTGGATGGGCCACGAGATAAGGTGAGAGAGGGAAAAGGGGATGGGAAATGGTGAAGGAGAGGAGGTGGGGGGGCATTACCAGAAGTTTGAGAAATCGGTGTTCAGGTTGGGGCTACCCAAATGGAACATAAGGTGTTGCTCCTCCAACCTTGTGTGGCCTCATCACAATAGTGGAGGTGGCCATGGCTGGACATATCAGAATGAGAATGGGAAGTGTAAGTAAAATGGGAGGCCACTGGGAGATCCTGCTTGTTCTGGTGGTTGGATTGTAGATGCTCGGCCAAGTGGTCTCCCTATCTGAGTCAGGTCTCTCTGATGTACAGGGTACCACACCGACTGCACCGAACACAGTAAGTGACCCCGAGAGATGCACAGGTGAAGTGTTGCCTCACCTGCAAGGACTGGTTACGGCCCTGATGGTAGTGAGGGGTAGGGGCAGGTGTAGCACTTGTTCTGCTTGCAAGGATAAGTGCCAGGAGGGAGATCAGTGGGGAGGGATGAATTGACAAGGGAGTTGCATAGTGAGTGATACCTACAGAAAGAGGGGTGGTTGGGGGGGTGGTGAAGAATATGTGCTTGGTGATGGGGATCCCAGTGGAGGTGGTGGAAGGTTGGAGGAACAACACCTCCATTTGGGGAGCCTCCAACCTGATGGCATGAACGTCAATATCTCAAACTTCTGGTAATGCCCCCCAAACCCAACCCTCTTCTCCATTTCCCATCCCCTTTTCCATCTCTCACCTCACTCTGATGCCCCCTCACCCTTTTTCTTTCTTCCATGGCCTTCTGTCTCTTTCACCGATCAACTTCCCAGCTCTTCACTTCATCCCTCCCCCTCCAGGTCTCACCTATCACCTGGTGGTTCTCTCTCCCCTCCCCCATTTTAAAATCTACTCCTCAGTTTTTTTTTCTCCAGTGCTGCCGAAGGGGTTCGGCCTGAAAAGTCAACTGTACTTTTTATCACGGATGCTGCCTGGCCAGCTGAGCTCCTCCAGCATTTTGTGTGTTACATGAAATCAACGCGCACCTGCTATCCACTGAGCAAGCCCAGCAGTCCCACTGCCTCTCATCCCCCCTATACTTATTTCCTCACGTCCATAAACTTTGTTTTATTTGCCACCTACCTACACAATTTAAAGCAGCCAATTAATCCATACCTTTGCGCGTCTCAAACTAACTCAAGGTGCACACGCGCCTTCGGAAAACTAGAGCACCCCGTTCCAAGAGAAATAGCCATACACGCCACAAACAGGACCCGGGGGTCAGGGTCGAACTGGGGTCACTGGAAATGTGAGGCAGCAGTATTAACGGCTGCACCGTCACAGAGAGCGTTTTGACTAGGATTAAAGCCCACATCACATGTGGATCAATGGACCATGGCAAGTGATGACATTTACACCATGACAAATATTAGACAGGACTCTTTAGGATCTGAAGTCTGAATGACAAATTATTTTCAATTAAATTATTTCTACAATTCCAGACAGGCATTCGTACTTTTTTTAAAAACATATTTGCAAGGTTTAACATTCCAGTCTCACTACAAAGGATTGTGTACTAAAAATACAGATTGGCATTCCAGTACAGTGCTGAAAGAAAGTTACCACAATAGAGGCATTGCATTTCAGATGTGATGTTAACTGAAGGGCACACTTGTCTTCGCAGAAGAACATTAAATATTATGGCTCAGAGAAGCTGGACAATTATTCTTGATGCATAGCCAATATTTAAACTTCAGCCAACATCAGTAAAACTGATTAGCTGGTTATTATATTTGCTGTTTGTGTGAATACACTGTGTGTAATTGGGTAAAGCAGCATGGTGGTTAATTCACTGCACTAACTTACAGATGTTTCAATTGCTAAGCTCAGACATACGGTAGGTTCAATTCCTTCCTGAGCAACTAAAGCTTTTAAATTCAAGTAATTTGAAAATATAAATGCACATAACATTTGGGAAAAGTAAGTTAGTGTCTCAACATTCACTGGAAAATTACTGGATTCTTATTAAAGGAATTGCTCTATTGGCATCACCAAGTTTGGTTATGTGTTACCACACTCAACATAGTTCCTAATTATCCCTGAAACAGCCTAGCTAGCGACCAATTTTGAAATCTATTGCAGGTGCCAGTCCTGCCAGTATTGCCCCCATTAAGTGAACAAAGCAAATTCGACTGCTGCATTTCCTATTATTTCTTCAGGAATACCTGTAATAATGAACATTGTTTTATCAATGCAAGCCTTTCTTTTGCCATCTAATTTAAAGAATTATTCAATAAAAATTTGATGAAAGCACTTGTTTTGAAATCCAGATACAAGAATCATTTTCCTAAAAGAAAGATCCATTAATGATCAACACTATTGATTTGACTGCCTTCTTCTAAACATAATTAAAGTAAGAACCTTCGAAATAGCCTGAGTAAATGACATAGCCCCTCAGGCTGTTTCCACCATTTGGTAAGATTATGTTTTAATTTCATTATCCTAACTGATCACTATACCTCCAAATATTTCTAAGGCTTTCTGTTTTTATTACACATTTCCAGCATCTGCAATTATTTCAAATTTCAGTAACACACAGCATCGGAGTAAATAGTAGAGATACACAAACAGAGAAAAGACATTTCCTGTATTTTCATAACCTCTAATCTAACTAACTAATGAAGAAAAATAAATCCAAACTCTCAGTGAGTATCCATATCGTAATTTTGAGTAATGTAAGTGCTCTTTTACAGTTCAATATAATGTTTAAAAAGGAATATTTTATTTCAAATAAACAGAAATTTGCTTTAATTATTCAGAAGAGAGTGTGTTTCATGCCAAACCCCTTGACTGGAAGATCACGACTTTGGTAAGCATATGGCAAATCTCTCATGGCCCATTTTTTGACCAGTTCTAACCGCTAATTCCAGGGCTCCAACATGACTACAACTGACAGGCAATGGGACTCAACTTTAAAGGCATATAAAAACCAATATATTTGCGAAAGCTTTCTTGGATATCAAATACACCCTGACCAATACTCTTCCCCTCTAAACCATTTGCAGAAATAATCAATTACAAAAACGGGTGGGACATTTTAGTCTTTCATTCACACTCACCCATAGCCCGACATGGGATATCAACAGTTTTATCTACTTCACCCTGAATCCATCTGTTGGGCTCTTCAGTAAAATATGGTGGTTCTGCAGAAGAAAAATGATGATATTAAATAAATAAACAAAAACTACATCCAAGTATATTTCAAATTTTAAAATTCAGTATATTTATAATATTCCCTAGATATGGTCCCTTGTTATAATCCACAAGTCAAAAATAACTTCAAAGGAGCTCTCTAGGATATGGGGCACTGGGTACCCTTCAACAACTCCAACACTGATCTAACTTAAGACTATATAAGAACTGGTACTCAAAGGAAACCTTCCAAACTCATCCCAAAATACAGGAAAATAATTACTTTTACAATTATCTTTGCTGGTTTCACATCTTTAAAAGATTTTAACTGGACTGGTGCACCAGGAAACAAAATTTTTCATTTGCTTTGGAAGAACCCTGTTTTTAAAGTCTTGGCTTTAGTTCTCATCAGTCAACATTATAAACTCAATGTTATCAATAAAGTGTTAATGCTGTGAATAATTATCCCCCTTTCAACAGCAGAGGATTAAACTCAGAGTTATTACCTATAATGGACACATAGGCATAAGCACGGACAGGTGGAACACTGCTGCTCTGCAAGGTGGCCTCACACTCATACTTTCCAGCGCTGGTTGAGGTTGGATTCAAGATCATCAAACGTCTTCCAAAAACATTGATCCCACTTTTCAGTATCACACCATTTTGTTTCCAGGTAATATTCAGTCTATCCAAAGGCCTGTTGGAAAGGACATTAATTCATACATTAACATTCAATGACCAGTCAATTTTACTAAATTGACGTGAGGAAGTGAGCTGTAAATGAATTAGATCAGACTTGGTTGCCAAGAATAATGGAGAGTTTAATGGCGCTCAACCACAATTTAACATGCATGTTGTCCAGCATCTCGTAGGCAAATAAAGATAGCCTTGAATTGCAAATCACAAGTTAATGGATGATTTGTACTCTTTTCGTACTCTAACAAAATTCAGCTCTCCAGTACACTATGAATTTTACTAAACTGCTGCATTTACAAATTAATCACTAATTAAATAGTGTGGAAAATTAGGACTGGAACTTAATAAGCATCCATTTTATGATTAGATTTATGATCCTATAATGTCCCTAAACCTCTTAAATCCAAAAGAGGAACAACTTAATTGGGTGATTTCAAACTGCACGTAAGCATTTCAAGAGCTGATTTTCTTTCTGAAACTTTGCTTCTGCCTCTTCCTTTTAATAATTTTCCCTCTTTCTTTCTCTTTCACTTCTTGACTTGATCCTTTTCAAGTCACTTCCTTCTCAGTCCTTCCCAGTTCTTTCTCAATGCCCAAATCCCCTGGAGTTGAAGAACACACTTCACTAGTTTATTGCTCATTAAAGTCACAGATGTCTCCTCCAACCTGCACTTCCAGAACCTGACAGAACAACATTACTTTGAACCTAAAACTGAGGAAAAATATCTCAGTAATGGAGTACAAGTACAATCCCAACAAAACTTGGGCAATTCAACCAAAGTAGGTCATTTTCATCCAAAGATTAATGTCTTAAGAGAAAATAAAATTAATATAGAAAATGGATTGAAAGAATCAAGTCTATATTTTATAAGTAGCTAATATTGGTGTTGCTCTGTGAGGCTGTATCCAGCTTATCAGCATAGAACCCATGCAGCATAGTCAAGTACGGAGTCTGTCTCAGCGGCACTCACAAAAATGTTTTGTTAGTTGATGAGGACTCTCCCCAGCTTCAGGAGGGAGAACAACATTCTCACTCTTAAAAATTAAGGACAATAAAACTGACTGAATTAAATAATAGAAAGATCTCTTTGTCTTTCTGGCAGTAGCCATCTTCCTCCTGTTTTTTAATGGGATGGCTAATACGCATTAGGCTTAAACCAGAGATAGAAAACTTGCAGTAGTTAGAGTCTTAGCTAGCAACATCATCTGCTATATGGAAGATCTTCAACCTGAGTTAATTCCCTACCAATGCCAGATCTCAGGACCTTCACAGGGGAATGCAAATATGTCTAACAGAAGTGCTGGTGCATGGGCACAGGATGTGTCCTATTTCTTCCTAACAAGGAATCTCTGTTATACTGTTATTCTGCTATAGGCCTTCAACTATCTCTGTGTTGTTTTTTTGTGTAGTTCAGTCTAGTTTTCGTACAGGTAGTCTCCAAGTTACGAATGTCCGACTTACGGACAACTCGTACTTACAAACTGAGGAAGGAGAACGCCGTCCTCCATTTTAAGTTGTTGCTGTTGACACTGTCTTGAGTGTTTGATTTTGTATTTGGCTTAAATTTTTCTTAGTAAGATTCACCCTGACCCCCCCCCCCCCGTTCCGGTCGGCTGGTAGCGCAGTGAGATCAGAACGGAGTTTCCCGAGTTCAATCCAGTGACAGACCATTCCTGTGCCGGGTTGATGTCGATCCAGTGACTCTCGTACCATCCGTGCTGGGTTGATGTCGAACTCGCAACTCAACCTCGTAAAAAAAAACACTGCCACCTCCAGTTTAAATTCCCACGCGGAATATTGTGGATGATCAAATACCCAAACCCAGCACAGCCCCCACTTGTCCCATTTAGCCTGTCTCAATGCGGTGGTCCTTAGGACCCAGCGGACCTCGGGAGCCACCGTCCGCAGTGTTTCTGTTCCATTGACAGGAAGCGATCGCGATTGAAAATAAAGTGGAAATAATAAAGCGTTTGGAAAGAGGTGAAACGCCATCGGTTGTTGGAAAAACGTTAGGCTACAGTCAATCAACGATCGTAACAATTTTAAAGGATAACGGATAAAGTGAGAATAATGGAGCATGTGAAAGGCTCTGCCCCGATGAAAGCTACAATTATTACTAAGCAACGCAGTGGTTTAATTATTGGAATACATACGTTTCTTAAGTGTTTTATATGCATAGAAAGGTAAAATATATACTATACACTAAGACAAATGTTTGATTAACTGACACTAAATAATACCGGATGTACTTGTTCCGACTTCCGTACAAATCCGACTTAAAGATGGACTCAGGAACGGAACTTGTACGTAACCCGGGGACTGCCTGTACTGTGTCATGTAACACCACGGTCCTGAAAAGCGTTGTCTCATTATTACTATGTACTGTAGCGATGTACTACATACAGAGCTAGAGACAACAACACGCAGTCGGTAAGTTGTTTCGAGACTAGTTTATTCAAACTTCGCGGCGCTGGCATTTAATCCCTAGTGCCCGCCCTCTCCAGGCGGAAATGACATCAGAGGTGCATTACCAAAGTCTCTCCCTGCGCGCTGGCTATTTGTGAGCCGGTTCGCCTGCGCAGAAAGTGGGTCGCCACATAACCACCCCCCAGAACCGGCGATACACCCCCCCAATGTCCACAGTCTGGATAAGCCTCTGTTTGGGAGATCTGCCTCTGCGCCGCGGTGCCTGAACCTCAACCGGCTGCGCCAAGTCCACATGGGCTGGTTTGAGTCGGTCCACCGTGAAAACCTCCTCTCTCCCCCCAATGTCCTGAACGTACGTGGACCCGTTGTTGTTGATCAACTCGAACGGCCCCTCGTACGGCTGCTGTAGTGGTGCCCAGTGTCCACCCCTTCATACAAACACAACCTTACAGTTCTGCAGGTCTTTGGGTACGCAGGTCGGGTTCAGTCTGCGCTGTGAAGTCGATACGGGAGCCAGGTTGCCGAGCCTTTCATGTAGTCTGTCCAGGACTGCTGTGGGTTCTTCCTCTTGCCCCTTTGGGGCTGGTATGAACACTCCTGGGATGGCCAGGGGTGTGCCGTACACAACTCGGCTGACGAGGCGTGCAGATCCTCCTTGGGCGCTGTGCGAATTCCAAGCAGGACCCAGGGAAGCTCGTCCATCCAGTTAGGTCCTTTCAGGCGGGCCATGAGAGCCGACTTCAAGTGACGGTGGAAGCGTTCCACTAGTCCGTTCGACTGTGGGTGGTAGGCAGTAGTGTGGTGTAGCTGCGTTCCCAACAGGCTGGCCACAGCTGACCACAGGCTGGAGGTGAACTGGGCGCCTCTGTCGGAGGTAATGTGGGCCAGTACCCCGAAGTGTGCTACCCAGGTTGCAATCAGTGCTCGGGCGCAGGAATCGGCAGATGTGTCGGTGAGCAGGACCGCCTCTGGCCTCCTCGTGAACCGGTTCACCATAGTTAGGAGGTACCGCGCTCCTCGGGACACTGGTAGGGGGCCCACAATATCCACATGAATGTGGTCGAACCTCCGGTGGGTGGGTTTGAACTGCTGCGGTGGGGCTTTAGTGTGCCGCTGCACCTTGGCTGTTTGGCACTGCGCGCACGTTCTGGCCCATTCACTGACCTGCTTGCGAAGTCCGTGCCACGCGAACCTGCTGGAGCTAACCGGACGGTTGTCCTGATAGATGGGTGCGCCAAACCATGTATGGAGTCAAAAACTCACCTCCTCCAGGCTGCAGGGACGATGGGGCGAGGTTGGCCGGTAGCCATGTCGCACAGGAGGGTCCTCTCACCTGGGCCTATGAGAAAGTCCTGCAGCTGCAAACCTGAGACTGCGGTCCTGTAGCTGGGCATCTCGTCGTCTGCCTGCTGCGCCTCCGCCAGTGTTGCATAGTCCACCCCCAGGGACAGGGCCTGGATAGCTGATCTGGAGAGTGCGTCCGCCACGACGTTGTCCTTTCCCGAGACATGCTGGATGTCCGTCGTGTACTCGGAGATGTAGGACAGATGTCACTGCTGGCGTGCCGACCAGGGATCGGACACCTTCGTGAATGCGAAGGTCAATGGTTTGTGGTCCGTGAACGCGGTGAATGGCCTGCCTTCTAAGAAGTACCTGAAATGCCGGATCGCCAGGTATAGTGCCAACAGCTCCCGGTCGAAAGCACTGTACTTGAGTTCGGATGGTCGTAGGTGCTTGCTGAAGAATGCCAGGGGTTGCCAGCGCCCCTCGATGAGCTGCTCCAGCACCCCACCGACTGCTGTGTCGGATGCGTCCACCGTGAGGGCGGTCGGAACGTCCGTTCTGGGGTGCACCAGCATCGCGGCATCTGCCAAGGCTTCTGTGGCTTTAACGAAAGTGGCCGCGGCCTCCTCGTCCCAAGTAAAGTCCTTGCCTTTACCCGACATCAGGGTGTACAAGGGCACATGATACAGGCTGCTGAGGGGAGGAAACGGTGGTAGAAGTTCACCATACCAATGAACTCCTGCAGGCCTTTGACCATGTTGGGCCGGGCAAAGTGGCGGATCGCGTCTACCTTGGTGGGCAGAGGTGTTGCCCCGTCTTTGGTAATCCTGTGGCCCAGGAAGTCGATGGTATCGAGACCGAACTGACATTTGGCCGGGTTGATCGTGAGGCCGAAATCACACAGGCGGGAGTAGAGCTGGCGGAGGTGGGACAGATGCTCCTGACGACTACTGCTGGCTATAAGGATGTCATCCAAATAGATGAACGCAAAGTCCAGGTCGCGTCGCACCGCATCCATTAGCCACTGGAATGTCTGTGCGGCATTCTTCAGGCCAAACGGTATTCGGAGAAACTCGAACAGGCCGAACGGGGTGATGAGTGCTGTTTTGGGGATGTCTTCAGGGTGCACCGGGATTTGATGGTATCCCTGGATGAGGTCTACTTTGGAAAAGACTCTTGCCCTGTGCAGGTTTGCTGCAAAGTTCTGTATGTGCGGCACGGGGTAGCGGTCTGGAGTTGCAGCCTCGTTCAGTCTGCGATAGTCGCCGCATGGTCTCCAACCCCTGGCTGCTTTGGGCACCATGTGCAGGGGGGAGGCCCATGGGCTGTCGGACCTCCGTACAATCCCCAATTCCTCCATCCTCTTGAACTCCTCCTTCGCCAGGCGGAGCTTTTCCGGGGGAGCCTTCGTGCACGGGCGTGGAGGGGTGGTCCCTGGGTCAGAATGTGGTGCTGTACCCCGTGTCTGGCCATGGCTGCCGTGAACTGCGGTGCCAGAATCGATGGAAAGTCCGCCAGGATTCTGGTCAATTCGTTGTCCGACAGCATGATGGAGTCCAGGTGTGGGGCCGGCAACTTGGCTTCACCCAGGGAGAACGTCTGGAAAGTCTTGGCATGTACCAGTCTTTTCCTTTGCAAGTCGACCAGCAGGCTGTGAGCTTGCAAGAAGTCCGCCTCCAGGAGTGGTTGGGCCACCGCGGCCAGTGTGAAGTCCCACGTGAACCGGCTGTCGCCGAACTGCAGCTGCACTGTGCGGGTGCCGTAGGTCCATATCGTGCTACCGTTTGCGGCCCTCAGGGTGGGTCCTGGCTTCCTGTTGCGGGTGTCGTACCCTGTCGGGGGCAAGACGCTGATCTCCACTCCGGTGTCGACCAAGAAGCGGCGTCCCGACTGTTTGTCCCAGACGTACAAGAGGCTGTCCTGGTGGCCAGCCGCCATAGTCATTAGCGGCAGCTGGCCCTGGCCCTGGCCCTTGCAGGACGGGCGACAACGGCAGGCTTTTGTGCCCCATCGCTGGTGGTAGAAACACCACTGTTCACTGTCCTCCTCACTCCTGCCTCTGTGTTGTGTGCGCCCCCCTGCCGGGCCTGGTCTGGTCTGCTGTTGGGCGCGTGGCCTGGTAATCTGACCGATGGACGCCACGCTCTCCCTCTTGGTTTTCCACAGCACGTCTGCCCAGGCTGCCACCTTCCGGGGGTCGCTGAAATCTGCGTCGGCCAGCAGCAGATGTATGTCCTCGGGCAGTTGCTCTAGGAACGCCTGCTCAAACATGAGGCAGGGCTTGTGTCCGTCAGCCAGGGTCAGCATCTCATTCATCAATGCTGACAGCAGTCTGTCTCCCAAACTGTCCAGGTGAAGCAGGCGGGCATCCTCACGCCGTGAGAGGCCAAGGGTCCCAATGAGCAGCCCTTTGAATGCTTCGTATTTGCCTTCTTCCGGGGGTGACTGTATGAAACCCTCAACCTGGGCGGCCGTCTCCTGGTCAAGGGCGCTCACCACGTGATAGTAACGCGTGGAATCAGAGGATATCTGCCGAATCTGGAACTGGGCTTCTGCTTGGCTAAACCACACGCGTGGTCGCAGCGTCCAAAAAGTCGGCAGTTTTAGCGAAACTGCGTGAACAGATGAAGAGTCGGTCATCTTTGGTCCAAATCCCATTTGGACCATCGGGGTCACCAATGTAGCGATGTACTACATACAGAGCTAGAGACAACGACACGCAGTCGGTAAATCGTTTCGAGACTAGTTTATTCAAACTTCGCAGCGCTGGCATTTAATCCCTAGCGCTCGCCCTCTCCGTGTGGAAATGACATCAGAGGTGCATTACCAAAGTCTCTCCCTGCGCGAGGGCTATTTGTGAGCCGGTTCGCCTGCGCAGAAAGTGGGTCGCCACATTACTGTACCAGCAGTTATGGTCGAAATGACAATAAAAGTGACTTGACTTGACTTGAACACATCACTGGCACTAGCCTATCTGCTGGCAAGCACATTTATACAGAGAGGTGCTGGAAAAAGGCCAGCAGTATCACGAAGGATCTCACCTACCCTGCTCATGGACTGTTTGACCCACTCCATTTAGGGAGGAGGCTACATACCTCCATAGCAGGGCCATCAGAATCAAAAATAGCTACTTTCCCACAAGTAGTAAGGCTACTCAACACTCCACCTACAAACCTTCCCTCCCCCACTACCATCATTACTTTATCATTTCCTGTCAGAGTCATCTTATGTAAGACACTCATGTGCCTAGCTTTCTAATGCAGTTATATTTAATGCAGTTTTATTATTGTGCTCTTTATCTTAATTTTTTGTGCTGCATCAGATCCAGAGTGGCAATTATTTTGTTCCCTTTTACACTTGTGTACTGGAAATGACATTAAACAATCCTGAAAGGCACCTACTTGTTAAAGCACCACTCAGAGAGTGCATCTCAGTGTTCCACGCTACCAGGCAAAGTTTCATTCTACAAGTGGATGTCCCAATTTCTGTCTCACCTTTGGGTACTGGTATGAGGCTGGCAATATTACAGGAGGACCTATGTTTTAATTATAACCACAAGAAATTACTAAGGAATGCGCATCATAATTCAACTAAGCTAACCTTGGCATTTGCTAGATAGCTTGCTGGATATGAGAAATCACATTATGGGATTTTGTATTTGCAATCATTTGTTATCACTTATTTGAACAGCAGTTAGACAATAAGAGCACTGTACCAACCGACTGGCTGCAGTTCCCGAGTTTAATATATCATCTAATCATTTGCATTCTTCAGCTTAATGCAGTATTCAGTCTACAGAGATCTCTTGTGTAATGATCCATTAATACTTGGCTTCAAACTAGCATTATCATTCCAGATATCATAGAGACTTATGATAGAAATAATGAAAGGACATCCAAGACAGCCTTGATGGAAGTACTGCAGATACAGTATCTGAGAATTCAAGAACTCTTTTAGAAGATAAAATGCGCATGCAGTAATTATATTCAAAAATTATGTTTCATATTGTGCAATGGTTTCAAGGCTTGAATGAGCAAATGTAGTGAAAGTATAATTTATAATTACGAGGGCAAATGTAGCAATTTACTTGATTAAATCACTTATTTTCACAATAGTCAGAATCACTTGTGCTCCATCAGTCAACTCGGAATATCAGAATGTTAAAACAAAACAGACCTTTCATTGCAATTTAGAACATGTGATATGAATTACATAGTTCAATGATAACCATTATTTACTGCCACCAACAATAATGTTAGGATTACCACATATATCTCGAAAACAATAAATGACAAGGAAGAAGATAGAAAATGTTACACCATAATGCACAGTTAAACGTCACTCTAGAACATCATTACTGAAGTACTGCAAAATGTGTTATGAACTAACTAGAAATATGTCAGAAATTGACTCGGTTCAGTGCACCAGCATGCATTATGAAACCAACAGAGTTTCACCACCAAATTCTTGAACAGAGCAGAACTTTATTGTCTTTTAAGTATGAAAATAACATTACAGACATGAACTGAGTACATATTTAAGCAGATTACTTGTACACATTGCCTTTCTAAACTTTGTGAAAGTCTTTAACTCCATCAAGCAGGAAAGATTGTGTACCATCCTCCTCACGTGACCACCCACAGAAATTCATCTCCATCATGATGGCATACAAGAATCCCACAATGGGTCCAAAGGAGAGCCAATCTTAACAAAGATCAGTGTCAAAAAGGCTGCATGATTGCCTCAACATGTTTTTCTAACTTTCTTATTGCACCTCAACTCCAAGAAAGCTCCTATGAGAGTTCAGCTGATCATCAGAGCTAACGGAAAGCTTTTCAGCCCATGATCATTACTCCAGAAACAAAGTCACTTCAGTCACAGAAGCCTTACTATAGTATGTAAATGACATTTTTTTGCACACAGCAAGGTTGAACTCCAAGCCATTATTGACCTGTGCAATTAAGTATTCAAAGGGCTAGGTCTTGTACTCAGCATCCCCAAGAACAAAGCTTCTCCAAACCTGGTGCACTGATGATAAAAGTTTGCAGTGAGACCCTTGAAAACGTGGACCGACCATTTCTCATACTCCAAGAGTTACCTCAAGCGAGGGTAGATATCAATGAGGAAATTTTATTACCACCATCAAGGTGCCAGTGTGCTGTTTGGACAAATGAAAGTCAGGTCCGCAGACTCAACACAAAAATACTGGGCAGTATTCCTGCCTTCTTCTATGTGTTTGAGAGCTGGACAGTCTACCATAGGCACCTCAAAGCTCCAGAATCTCCTGAAGGAAAAAGCAAAGTAATACCACTGTCCTTTCCCAGCCTAACATCCCCATCATCGAGTTCTACTTGACTCCACTGGGCAGGTCACATTCTTAAATTCCCAAGACCAGAATTCCGTTCTGAGCTCTATTACATAAAATGATTATTAGGCAGACAGATGAAGAGACTCAATGCCACCTTGAAAAACTACAAAAGTCCAAATGTCCCTTCAGAATCCCTGGCACATGACCATTCAGAGGGTGATGTACAGTACTGTGCAAAAGTCTGAGGCACATACTGTATATATGGCTACGGTGCCCAAGACCTTGGCACAGTACTATATTTGTCAACCTGGAGCGGACAGCAAGTTTGTAAATCATCACTCACATGTCATGAAATTTGTTTTTCTTTTTCGCAGCAGCAGTACAGATCAATACAAAAAATTACTGCAGGACTGTGCAAAAATCTTAGGCACACTAGTGTATATAATATATATACACATACATATACACTTCAGACTTTTGCACAGTAATGTAACATTTAGGGTGGTGCTGAAAACCTCAAGTCCATACCCTGATGGCAGAGTCGTCATATGTTGGCTGTCCATAATAAAGGCCTGGTAATGCATTGAGGGGAAAAACATTATCCATATTGATTAAGATGCACACACCATTTGAAGATAATGAGACATGCATAAATGGCCAAAAGTGGACGCCATCTCACAAATTGCCCACTGCCCACTCTATCAGCCCCCTCCTTCGCATCTGGGGAATATCAAGTGATTCCCACCTTAGCCACCTGAGAACCTATAGGACCAGGACACGTCAATCTTAATCCTAAGGGACTGTCTGATAAAGAGAACCAGAATGCAATTAGATTTGAGTCAGTAATCAGGGATTGTAGTCAATGTAAATGCACACTATACTTTTCTTTGTAGTTGCAAGTTATTGCACTTGCAGCATTTAATTTATTGTTTCTTTCTGATTTATATTTAAAAAAACATATTCCAGAAATCTTGGCCTTGAGTGGTGCGTTCTATGAGTTCAGTCTCTGAGCCGTCAGACAAATGAGAGGAACAATTTCTGCACGTCACCAAGATTCATTGGCGCCCGAACAGATAATGCCAAAAATGATGGAAGAGTTGATTACAAGGAAATGACAGGTACTGGCCTCTCTGCGAGGCTCTGGATCCTCATTCACAGGGGTGAGCTCCTGTGGTAGGCCGGACAGTGGACACCAGGATTCACATGTTGACCAGCAATAATGAATGTCATTTGGTTGTTAACGCATCAAAGGTTAAAAACATTAACTGTACCAAGATGCTCATGGAGGAAATAATATACCAATGTCTCAAGGAATGAGAAGAGAAGGGTGTGAGAAACGGCTTGAGGAGAAGTATGAGAGAAATATGGTTTAACATAGAACCAAAGCAATAATTAGAATCAGTGTGAGGTGTGGGAAGAGACAGAACAGGCCCGTGACTACCCAAAAGCCACATATCCTTAAAAGCAATTTTCAGGATAGTGAGAAAGGAGATCAATTCAAAGATTAATATATAGCCCTTCAACTTTCTCCGACTTGCTGCAGTTTTCCCCCAGTGTTGAATATATGAATTTCGTACCCACCCCAACTAATCTGGCATCATCTGCAAGTATAAATTGTGAATAATAGTCTCACATGTGGGGGGACGTCACGTGATGACGTAGGATCGAGACACTGGAACCCAGCTCTCCCGTAAAAAATCAATAAATTAATGTTTAAGTGAAGAAAAGTTAGTCAATACTTTCTAAAAGTTACTTATAAACTACTCCAGATTGTTTCAAGTTATGCCTCACAAACAGAAGATGAAGAAAACTACTACCGTGAAGACAACGCAAGTTGGAACAGAATCAAGGCCCACTTCTGCCAAAGAACCGCGGGCTCAGGTACATTTCACCTCCGGCAATACAGAACAGGAAACTGCGGCAACATCGACCATTTCTAAAGAAAAAGACCAACGAGAACTGCGCAAACGTGAAGGAAGGAGCATGCGCAAACGAGAGCAACCAGAACTACAAATCCCAGTTACGACTGAAACCGAAAGTGAAAGTGAATCTGAGGGAGAGTCAGATTCTCTGGAAAAATCAGATGAAGATAGAGGTAAAAGTTTTTCTGGAAATATAGAAAAGACTTTGATGCAAATAATGCGTAAATTAGGCGCATTAAAAGTAATCAAAAGAAAAATGACAAATATGGAGATTATGTTTGATAAAATGACAAAAAGACAGGAAAAAATGGAAAAGAGAATTATAGATTTGGAAACTACAACGGAAGACATGGTTGAAAGAATGAATAAAATGGAAAATGATATTACTGCCTGGACATCAGGAAGAAAACAACTTATGGAAAAAATTGATAAGCTTGAAAATTTTGGTAGACGAAACAATATTAAAATTGTTGGACTTAAAGAAGATATAGAAGGAGAAGATCCAATAAATTTTTTTCAAAAATGGATCCCTGAAAAATTGGAAATGGAAGGAGAAACTCTAATTGAGATTGAAAGGGCTCATAGAGCCTTAAGGTCAAGACCTCAAGCTGATCAAAATCCACGATCAATTTTGATAAAATGCTTAAGATACTAAGATAAAGAAAAGATCCTGAAGGCGGCTGCCCAATGTGCCAAAAAGAGAAATGGGCCATTGATGATAGCAGGGAAGGCAGTTCTTTTTTTATCCTGATATAAGTTATAACCTTTTGAAGAGAAAAAAGGAATTTAACCCAGCGAAAAAAGTCTTATGGGAAAAGGGTTATAAATTTATAATGCGTCACCCAGCAACACTGATAATTTTTTTGGAGGAGGGAAAAAGAAGATTTTTTACTGATTATTGAGAAGTGGAGGAGTTCGCACAAAAACTTTCATTTATTTGCTAATTACACATAGAGACTTCCAAGCGTAATGGATTAAAGATGAAGATAGAGACAGTGAATGGAAGTGAAGGACATTTAATGATGATACAGGGGAGAAAAGTAAAATTTCAGAAATACTAATTGAGAATAATATTTTTTTTCTTCTTATATATATACTTTTTTATGTTGCGGGGGGGCTGGGGAGCTTTGGATCGGTTACTGCGGGATTCACGTGTCTAATCATGGTGATCGCCATGACCCGTACAACAGAGGGGGGTAATGTTGTGTTCTTTTTTTTCCACAACATTAGTGGGGGGGGGGGTATTTTGTTTTTTTCTTTATACTCTATTTTTCTTCTATCTTTCTGCCTGGATGATCGGTGGGGACACACATAGCAACATGGAGAATTTTAAAAAGATTTCCCAAGATACCACGAAAGTTGAAAGATTAGGTATTATTATAGATTGGAGTAACATAATTAAAAATAATTACTAATTTACTGAATTTTTAAAGTTTTAATGTTAATGGGCTTAATTGACCGGTAAAAAGAAAAAGAATTTTAACATACATTAAAAAAATGAAAACAGATATAGCTTTTTTACAAGAAACACATTTAACAGACATAGAACATCAGAAATTAAAAAGAGACTGGGTTGGAAATGTTATTGCAGCTTCATTTAATTCAAAGGCGAGAGGAGTTGCAATTTTGGTTAATAAAAATCTACCAATTAAAATACAAAATGTATTAATTGATTCGGCGGGGAGATATGTAATTATACATTGTCAAATTTTTTCAGAACTATGGACTCTTATGAATATTTATGCACCAAATGAAAATGATGTAAAATTTATACAAGAGGTCTTTTTGAATTTGGCTAACGCACATGACAAAATATTAATAGGTGGAGATTTTAACTTTTGTCTAGATCCAGTTTTAGATAGATCAACAAAGGTTGTCACAAAATCAAAAGTTGTAAAATTAACTCTATCATTGATGAAAGACTTAAATTTGATTGATATATGGAGAAGGATTAATCCAAAAGAAAGAGATTATTCATTTTATTCAAATAGACATAAAACATATTCAAGGATAGATTTTTTTCCTATTATCAACGAATATTCAAGATAGAGTGAAAAATATGGAATATAAAGCGAGAATATTGTCAGATCATTCTCCTTTGATAATGACAATGATAATGATAGATAAAGAGGAATCAATTTATAGATGGAGATTTAATTCAATATTACTAAAATGTCAAGATTTTTGTGATTTTATGAAAAAGCAGATTCAGTTCTTTTTAGATACAAATTCACATTCAGTTAATGATAAATTTAAATTGTGGGAAGCAATGAAGGCATATTTGAGAGGTCAGATAATAAGTTATACTTCTAAAATTAAGAAGGAATATATTATAGAAATAGATCAATTAGAAAAAGAGATTACAAAATTAGAAAAAGAATCTCAAAGAAATATGACAGAAGAAAAACGAAGACAACTTATTAATAAGAAGTTACAATATAATACACTCCAGACATATCGAACAGAAAAAGCAATTATGAGAACTAAACAGAGATATTATGAACTAGGTGAAAGATCACATAAGGTCCTTGCATGGCAGTTAAAAACAGACTAGACTTCTAAAACAAAAAATGCAATTTGAATAAGAGTAAATAAAATTACTTATAAACCTTTAGAAATTAATGAAACTTTTAAGAATTTTTATTCTGAGTTGTATAAATCAGAATCACAAAATGATAATGTCAAGATAGAAAGGTTTTTATCACAAATAACTCTTCCAAAATTAAATATGGAAGAACAGAAGGGATTAGATATGCCTTTTACATTGAAAGAGGTCGAAGAAGCTCTAGGATCACTTCAAAGTAATACATCTCCAGGAGAAGATGGTTTTCTGCCTGAATTTTATAAAAAGTTTAAAGATTTATTAATTCCTCCTTTTATGGAGTTAATACATCAAGCGGAAAGAACGCATAAACTTCCAGAATCTTTTTCGACAGCTATTTTAATAGTATTGCCAAAAAAAGATAGAGATCTTTTAAAGCCAGCATCATATAGACCTATTTCTTTATTAAACACTGATTATAAAATAATAGCAAAAATCTTATCTAACAGATGATCTAAATACTTACCAAAATTAGTACATATGGATCAAACAGGATTTATTAAAAATAGACTATCGGCAGATAATGTAACTCGGTTATTTAGTATAATTCATCTGGCACAAAAGAGGGAGGAAATGAGTGTGGCAGTTGCTTTAGATGCAGAAAAAGCATTTGATAGATTGGAATGGGATTTTTTATTTAAGGTATTGGAAAAATATGGATTAGGAGTATCCTTTATAAAATGGATTAAAACCTTAAATACTAATCCCAAAGCTAAAGTAGTGACAAATGGTCAAATTTCAACACCATTTCAGTTAACAAGGTCAACTAGGCAAGGTTGTCCATTATCACCTGCTTTATTCATGTTGGCGATAGAACCATTAGCTGAATTAATTAGAATGGACCCAGATATTAAGGGTTTCAGAGTTAATCAGGAAGAATACAAGATTAACTTATTTGCTGATGATGTTCTGCTTTATTTAACAAATCCATTGCACTCGTTGCATAAATTATCCTATAGATTAGAAGAATATGGGAAAATATCAGGTTACAAAATAAATTGGGATAAAAGTGAAATTTTGCCTCTTACTAAAGGAGATTATAGTCAATGTCGATTAATAACTCAATTTAAATGGCAGGCAAATTGTATAAAATATTTAGGTATAAGAGTTGATAATGATATAAAGAACTTATATAAATTAAATTATTTACCATTATTGAAAAAAATTCAAGAAGATCTTGATAAATGGATGGTACTACCAATAACATTAGTAGGTAGAGTAAATACCATAAAAATGAATATATTCCCTAGACTACAATACTTATTTCAATCACTACCAATACAACTACCCCAGAAGTTTTTTCAAGAGTTAAACAAATACGTGAGGAAGTTTCTTTGGAAAGGTAAGATGTCAAGAATATCGTTGGAAAAGTTGACATGGAAATTTGATCTAGGAGGGTTACAACTTCCAAATTTCAAGAATTATTATAAAGCAAATCAACTTAGATTTATTGCATCTTTTTTTGAGAAAGATAGACGGGCATGGATTAGAATAGAACTAGATAAAATAGGAGAAAATACACCAGAAGATTTTATATATAAATGGGAATCTAAATGGATACGGGAAAAGAAAGAATCTCCTATATTAAAACATTTGATTGACTTATGGAATAAGATAAATGTTGATGATGAGACAAAGAAATCTTTATTAGCAAAGAGATCTTTAATTCAAAATAGACATTCCTTTTACAATGGATAATCAACTTTTATATAATTGGTTTCAAAAAGGGATTAGATATATAGGAGATTGTTTTGAAGGAGGTATATTAATGTCATTTGATCAATTAAAGAATAAATATAAAGTATCAAACAACACTCTTTTTTGTTACTTCCAACTAAGGGCTTATTTAAGAGAAAAATTAGGTCAAACAATGTTATTGTCGAAATCTAATGAAATAGAAACTTTAATTCAAAAAGGAAAGATTAAAAAATTTATTTCTTGTATGTATAACTTGATTCAAAAACAGGCAATTAAACAAGGAGTCCATAAGTCAAGACAAAAATGGGAAAGTGATTTGAATATTAAAATTGAAGAAACAAATTGGTCAAGACTATGTCTTGATAGTATGACAAATACAATAAATGTCCGGTTAAGATTAGTGCAATATAATTTTTTACATCAATTATATATTACACCACAGAAAATAAATAAATTAAACCCAAATTTATCTGATCAGTATTTCCGATGTAACCAAGAAATCGGTACATTTTTACATTCTATTTGGTCTTGTTCTAAAATTCAACCTTTTTGGATAAATTTAAGAGTTTCATTGGAACACAACTTCCACATAATCCAATATTATTTTTATGAGGCGATATTGAAGGGATAAAACCGAAACCCAAATTGAATAAATATCAGAAAGAATTTATAAAAATTGCACTGGCAGTAGCCAAAAAGGCTATTGCAGTTACTTGGAAATCGGATACATATTTAAGTATATATCGTTGGAAGAAGGAAATTTATAGCTGTATTCCATTTGAAAAAATTACTTATAATTTAAGAGATAAATATGAAACATTTTTGAAAATTTGGCGCCCTTATTTACAAAAGACAGGATTAAATATATAGGTGCTCCGAAGATGAAATAATTGGTTATTTGGGGAAAGAAATATATATACTAAAGTTATTACGAACTCCATGGAGCATGTGGGGATCTTCCGATATCCAGGCACTCTTTTTTTTTCTTTCTTTCTTTTTTCTATAGGGGTGTTGGGGGGGGGGGATTAAGGGGAGGGGGGAAGGGTATAAATATTTTTTTTCATATATTTTCTTTTATTTCTGTAATTATTTGAAAACTCAATAAAAAAAGTTTATAAAAAAAGTCTCACATGTGGAACATAGAAAAACACAGAAAACCTACAGCACAATACAAGCCCTTCGGCCCACAAAGCTGAGCTGAACATGTCCTTATCTTAGATATTACCTAGGGTTACCCATAAATATGAAGAAGACTGAAACAACAGATATAAGCAGACAGGCTACTTCTCTCCCAAGAGCTTAAATACCTTCTGAGATTTTGAGAACATAACCTGTAACTGGTGGATTTTCTACTTTCATTCACACACACAAATAAATGAATATAAATTTTATCTTGTCTTATATGTGAAGATATATAGAAAGAACGAAGAAAATATAGTTAAAAGTGTCAAAGCAGCTTGTCACGAAACAGAACTTAAATAATTAAGCACTCACCAACTTTGACCTTGCTTGCTTTCTACTAACCTTGCATTTGCAATGCATTCAAGAATGACCTCACTTGTACCAGCCACTACACTGGTGTTTTTTGGAGTGACGACAATTTTGGGTGCTACAGGGTCAGCTCAGTCTGCAGTATTTAAAATAGTCAGGAATGCCATGAGCCAAGTCCTTCCATTCTCTGCTTTCCAACTGGGTGACCACATGGGGCATCATCACATATGAAGCTCCAAGGTAAAATAGAAAATCCAACCCAATTTTTCATCTCCTGATATAGATGAGGATAATGGCACTGAATCCACTATTTAAAGTGGGACAAAAGGAAGCCTGTTTAAGTAATGAGGCAACAACCATTATGAATTCTTGAACTTCCTTTGTTAATAGTAAAGATTTAGATAGTTTGTTTCATCAGCAAAGGTTGTCAAAAGCATCGCAGAACAATTTTATATCAAATATCTGGTGTGGAAAATGAGGAATCACAGGAGGACCAAATTATGGTCATTAACTTGCTAGATGTTACCATTAACATGTGAGGGGGTTTGGAATGGGGGAAATTGGGAAACAATTTTTATTGAGAAGGAATTTCAGGCAGTGGTGGTTAGAAAGAAACATAAAGGCATGAAGGCAAGCAATTTACCTACCTGACAGCTGTTCTTATCCAACACTAAACTAGGAAGACTGTATGGTCCAGGGACTGGCGATTCATTGATGCCCCCAGAGCAATTCACCTCCAATGCTCCAAAACGAGCAACACAGAGAGAATAATGTCATTACGTGCACCCGCCCCAATGCAGAAAATGAGTCAGGGCCACAAGGCTAACTTACAATTAGAAATCCTCAGTAGAAGCTCCATCCTGATGCAAAACAACATTGAATTGTTTATTGGTGCATTTCAATAAGGAAGAAAAAAAACTTTTAATCAAATTTTCAAATGATTAAATGATATTTTAACACACCAGATTTTGATTCTTAGATTAATCCTAGATTTGTTTTACAGTTATTGTCCTCTTTTAATTGATGATTTTGAGATTTGGATCAGAAGTTAGTCTCTGTTAGATTGAAACTGTGACTTTCAGAGAACATGTATAGAACGCATTTGAGCATGCCAATGAAGTGTGTGAGTTTTCATGAGGTAAGAGAGAGGAGGTTTTAAACCGAATACAGAAGGGAATCTGCAGAGAATCAGAAGATCCAAGAGGAACAAGAAGCATGACTTCAGGAGGAGATTCTTACATCTGACTAGAACTATTCCTATTTTCTTAAAGAATGTGAAGCTAGTCAATTTACCTATACTAAGACATAATGAGCTCGTCTAACCTGGAATTGTTAATTACAAACATATAGCCCTGAAATTAATAAACGGACTTTCCAAAACTTCTAACTTATAGTTATCCACAAAATCAAATTCTGAACTGTGAATTAGAATTAATTAGCAATTACTGCTGAATTATAGTGCCATAACTTCTGTAATCATTACTGTAACCATTTACCATTAACTTTATAACTTAATTAATACAATGCACAAATTATTTGCTTATTAATATTTAGATACTATTTTGATTGTATGGTTAATAATTGACTCCAGGTTCTCCCCTATAAACAGTAATGAAGAATTGATCTGTTCTCTTGTTAAACTCCTAATTGGAGGTTGGACATGGAGGGAGATGTAAATCAAACAAAATATCATTTTTTTGCATTTACATTACACTATTAGTAACAAAGTTCGATAGTGAACCATGTTAGGAGATATTGGAAAGATGTCCAAAGTCAAAGTAAATAAGAAGATTAATTTAAAGAAGATCTTAAAGGAAGAAAAAGCCACAAAGAGTTTAGGGAGCAAGCACCACAGAGTCTTGGCAGTTTAAGGAATGAGCCATGACAATGCAGAGGAGATCATATCTCTCAGAGGGATTAAGGCTGGAAGAGATTACAAGCAAAGGGAGAGGTAAAGTGACGAGGATTTGAAAACAAGAGGATATCAGAATTATGATGCAGCTTAGCCAAGAGTCAATATAACCAATAGTTATGTTAGAACACGTGGTCTAACATAGTAACACCGCATAAATTCCATCTCATTGCCAAATGGGATTTCAGTCAACTTGATCTACAGTCAGGATGGAATACAAATAATCTCTACTGAATTAATTTCTATCGAGAAGAAAATTTATGTTTGCCAGCACTGAATGTTGGGTAAGCAGTTACACTATGTGTGGATAATGATGAAGTTAAGAGAAATAGCCATGGCCTAGAGTGGAGGGTTATCAGCGTATATGCAGAAACTGATGCCATGCTTTTGAATAACATTGCTGAAGGGCAGCTACAGAAGGAGAGAAAAAAAACAAAGGGGCTAAGGATGAATCTTTTGGATGCCAGAGGTAAACTGCAGAATGAGAAGCCAGTTCAAGCAATTACCTGACTATGACCAGAAACACAGGAACAAGCATCGCTAGTCAGCAATTAGATCTGCTTAGATACTGAAGGATCCAGGTATCATTTGGGTGCTAAGTGTGTGGAGTATGCACAGTCGCTGTGACGCTGAGAGTTTCCATCAGATACTCTGGTTTCCTCCCATATGCTGAAGACAAACTGATTTAAGTAGCTGTTCTAAATTATCTCTTAGCATGGGTGGGCAGCACGAGAATAACTGAAAGGGAATACGGTAGTTCCCAAGGCTAGCTGGGAAAAGGATCTAATGGGAATGTTAGGAGTCAGAATGGATGCTATCAGCCAAATGGCACCTTCCATGACATAATAAATAAGAAGAGAATCTTGACATGCATGTTCCAACCCCCATGAGCAATGGGGAAAAGGCTTTGGAGGAGTTTGAGGTGATTAATCACGAGTCTGTTTAATCACGAGACTTCTTTGATAAGGGGTTACAGTTAAGTAGTCAAATATTCCTCTGACATTTTTGTTAATATGTTCTTACAACGTATCTTTACTTCAATATTGTCAAGAGTCAGCAGCAATCACTATTACAAATCTATTAGTCTGTGGGAGGCAATTTAAGTGAGAAAGGCCAACCTTTCTCATTTAGCTTTCTGACTTTTAAAATAGGCCCCTGGGACAAAGGTCATTAGAAAGGTTCTATGTCATTTCAAAGGAAAAATGTAAAACAATTCATTATTTAAATTGCTGAAATGCAATTTTGTATGGAGTGTGTCCCTGAATGAACTGGTGGACAGCTGAAGGAAGATGCTGAATTTTAAAATTGCAATATATAAAATTTACTGTTATTACGGGGGACAGAAACAGGTTAGTCTGAATAGCTAATGGAATTGATCTCCTTAGTCTCTCCTGACAATAAGCAGCACCTGGTGAGTGGTAGTTCAGAATCCACGGGATGCAGTCTTCAGTTTTTTTCCCGATTAACTTAAATCAGAGGCAATGGTTTCATTTGTTGCATCCTGTATTCCCAGCTGGTGCCACCTCTCACTGGGAGCACTCAATTGGTGAGTTGGTGTTTTGCTATATGAAGAAGGATTTCACAGGCAGTACAAGATCATTTGAAGGCTTTCAGTTAACTGCAGTAAATGGAGATGTACACTGCTCAGCCTGTTATGCAGGGCATCTCAAGCAAGTAACTGTGCGGCCCATGTTGTTTTTGAATTTATCGATGGAATGCTATGATCAGAGATTAAGGGAGCTAGGGCTTTACTCTTTGGAGAGAAGGAGGATGAGAGGAGACATGATAGAGGTGTACAAGATATTAAGAGGAATAGACAGTGGACAGCCAGCACCTCTTCCCCAGGGCACCACTGCTCAGTACAAGAGGAACATAAAACATAGAATAGTACAGCACATTACAGGCACTTCGGCCCACAATGTTGTGCCGACCCTCAAACCCTGCCTCCCATATAACCCCCCCCCACCTTAAATTCTTCGATATACCTGTCTAGTAGTCTCTTAAACTTCACTAGTGTATCTGCCTCCACCACTGACTCAGGCAGTGCATTCCACGCACCAACCATTCTCTGAGTGAAAAACCTTCCTCTAATATCCCCCTTGAACTTCCCTCCCCTTACCTTAAAGCCATGTCCTCTTAATATCTTGTGTACAAGATATTAAGAGGAATAGACAGAGTGGACAGCCAGCGCCTCTTCCCCAGGGCACCACTGCTCAGTACAAGAGGACATGGCTTTAAGGTAAGGGGAGGGAAGTTCAATGGGGATATTAGAGGAAGGTTTTTCACTCAGAGAGTGGTTGGTGCGTGGAATGCACTGCCTGAGTCAGTGGTGGAGGCAGATACACTAGTGAAGTTTAAGAGACTACTAGACAGGTATATGGAAGAATTTAAGGTGGGGGGGGGGGTTATATGGGAGGCAGGGTTTGAGGGTCGGCACAACATTGTGGGCCGAGGGGCCTGTAATGTGCTGTACTATTCTATGTTGTATGTTCTATTACATTTCGGAGAACAGCGGACACAGCTAGGTCTGTGGCATAATGGCCAGCTCCAATGTAAAGCAAGGGAGGATGAAGGCGGCAGTGGGGAGCTAACAGTGACACGTTTCCTCCAACCTGATGGCATAAAAAACAATTTCTCTATCTTTCCCCCTCACACCTCTCACTTTTTATGCCCCATTCTGACTGCACTCTCACCCCGTTTCTTTGCTTCACCTGCCCATCATCTGCTGCTGGTTTCTCCGCTGCTATTGGTTCCCCTCCTCCTTCCATGGTTCACTGTCCTCTCCTGTTAGATTCATTCCCCTCCAGCCCTTTATCTCTGTTGACTACATCCTCCCAGCATCTTACCTCATCACCCCTCCCTCACCTGATCTCACTTATCACCTGACAGTTTACTTTCCTTCACCTGCCTCACCCCAACTTTCTTGTTCTGGTTTCTGCCCTCTTCCTTTCCAGTCTGGATGAAAGGCCTCAGACCAAAACATTGACTATTTATTCCCTTCTATAAACGCTGTCCGACTTACTGAGATCCTCCAGCATTGCTCAAGATCACTGGCATCTGCCAAATCTGTTACGATACAAGATGGGACAGACATGAGGTTCTGTGGCCATGAATGAGACTCCAGGATGGTACATTGCATCCCAAATATTAGAGTTAAGGAAATCTCTAAAACGTTATAAAACATTCTTAAGGGGATGGATGAGCAATCAGAGGTCATGGTAAGCATTGGTATCAATGACAAAGGTAGAAAATGGATGAGGTTCTGTCGAGCTAATATAGGAAGGTTAAGAAGCAGGACCTCAATGGTTGTAATCTCAGTGCCAGATGCTAGAGAGGGTATGAATAGGATGATGAGAGAGGGCATTGTGGATATCATCCAGTAAAGCTATATGAGTGGAACTTGGAAATTACAAAGAGTTGATCATGAACATGAGAGATTCTGCAGATGCTGGAAATCCAAAGCGACACATACAAAATGCTGGAGGAACTAAGCAAGTCAGGCAGCATCTACGGAAATAAACGAACAGTCGTCAAACAGTTCATCTGAATGGTTTGTCTTCTGAATGTTCACTGAATCGTTTGTTCATTTGGATGTTTTGAATGGTTTGTCGTATAGATCTGACCAATAGTCAACAGAAAGGAAGGTAGGACAAGTGACTGGAGTGTCACTGGGACCAGTGACCATAATTTCATTAGCTTTAAAATAGTTATAGAAAATAATAGAACTGGCTCACAAGATAATCTCTACATTGAAGCAAGGTTAATTTTGATAACATTGGGAGAGGCTGTTTGCAAGTAAAAGGCTGTTTCGCAAGTGAGAGGCTTTTAAAAGTGAAGTAGAGAGCACTGAGTGCCACCATCTTCCTGTCAGAATGAAGAGCAAGGCTGGCAGGATTAGGGAACCTTGGTTGATGAGGAAATTTGAGGCTTTGGTCAAGAAAACGGAGGTATATGTCAGGTAAAGGCACCTGGAATCAAGTGAATCCCTTGAGGAGTACAAGGACATAAGAGTACACTGAAGAGGAAAATGGTGACGAGATAGCTCAGACAGACAAGGTAAAGGAGAATCCTAAAGGATTTTATTAAATATATAAAGAGCGTAAAGGTAGCTGTGGAGAAAATCCCGTGATGGTTGTTATCTGTGTGGAGCCTCCTAAGGAGGACAAGGTCTTAAATGAATAAACGCATACAAAATACTGGAAGAAATCAGTAGGTCAGGCAACATGTATGGACAGGAATGAACATATCCACTTTTTACAGAACAGAAGGTGCTAATGATCTTAAGCTAATAAAGGTGGATAAATCTTCAGTACTTGAATAGTGAATCCTCAGACATTGTGGGAAGCAAGGGAAGAATTGTTATTTATAATAGCAAACCTCTCTCCAGCACCCCCTATTATTCCTTGCACCGTGCTCCTTCAACAATCCTCTCTCCGCACCCACTCTAAACTTGTAATCCTCACTTCAGCTTCCCCCCAATGTGATGAGCTAATTCTTCCAACCTATTTCTCTCACTGATTCCGACATTCCCCACAAGGATTTTCTCTCTCTGAAACAACTCCCTTATGACACTCTCTTTTTGAACATCAGCTTCTGGTTTTCCTGTCAAACCCCACATCAACAATCCTCTCAAATACTCTGCTCCACACACACAATCCATACTACTACAATCCACCAGGACATCTCCCATATCTGATACTCCCTCTGACGAGACTTCATTGTCACCTGATTCTCTGACCACTAATTTCCTCTATGATCTCCAGCAGGATAACAGAGCTTTCCCTTTACGAGTCGACTCCTTCAGCAGACAAATGTGGTCAGGGGGTCATAGTTTGTTTGTCCCTTGTCCAGAAAAATGGCTTAATAGTGATGATGGCCCATTTGAAACATACTTGAAATTTCAAACAATAAAGAGCATCATTTTCAAGCTAAGTGAGAACAATTTTTAAATATATGGAATTAACATTATTTCACTGATTCCCTTGGATTATGTTTCAGAAAAACAATAACTATAAGCAACTTCGAGATTTTTGTGTTGATCTATGCATTTTTAGAAACCCTATACTTCCAGCCAACTTTAAGGAGTAGGGCTTTCAGCATCATGATTTCAACATCATCATTCCATTAAACTTAGGTCAGTATTCAGTTTAAAAGACAGGCAGTCCCCGGGTTATGTACGAGTTCTGTTCCTGAGTCCGTCTTTAAGTCGAATTTGTAAGTAAGTCAGAACAAGTACATCCGGTATTATTTAGCGTCAGTTAGTCGAACGTTTGTCTTAGTATATAGTATATATTTTACCTTTCTATGCATATAAAACACTTAAGAAATGTATGTATTCCAATAATTAAACCACTGCGTTGCTTAGTAATAATTGTAGCTTTCATCGGGGTAAGGCTTTTCACGTGCTCCATTATTCTCACTTTATCATATAACCATATAACTTATCCTTTAAAATTGTTCCGATCGTTGACCAACTGTAGCCTAATGCTTTTCCAATGTCCCATGGCATTTCACCTCTTTCCAAACGCTTTATTATTTCCACTTTATTTTCAATCGCGATCGTTTCCTGTCAATGGAACAGAAACACTGCGGACGGTGGCTCCCGAGGTCCGCTGGGTCCTAAGGACCACCGCACTGAGACAGGTTAAATGGGACAAGTGGGGGTTGTGCTGGGTTTGGGTATTTGATCCTCCACAATGTTCTGCGTGGGAATTTAAACTGGAGGTGGCAGTGTTTTATTTTACGAGGTCGAGTTGCGAGCTCGACATCAACCCGGCACGGATGGTACGGGAGTCACTGGATCAACATCAACCCAGCACGGGAGCGGTCTATCAACCTCTGTTCTCCAGCCCGGCGCTGATCTCACTGCGCCACCAGCCGACCGAAACGGGGGGGGGGGGGGGGCGCAGGTTCAGGGTGAATCTTACACAGAAAAATTTAACCAAGTACAAGGTTGAACATTCAACACAGTGTCAACGGCAACGACTTAAAATGGCGGACGGCGTTCTCCTTGCTCGGTTCGTAAGTACGAGTTATCCGTAAGTCGGACGTTCGTAACTCAGGCACTACCTGTACTCTGTTTATGTAATGCATATAGATCTTTGAGAAAACTCTGAAATCTCTGACGAAGATGATAAGCTTTAAGCAATAAAGATAATTGACAGCGTAGGTAGGAAACACTTCTTCATTTAATTTATATTGTAGAATATAATTTGGAACTAAATTTGTTAATCATAAATACAGATGAAAGGTATGATTTGGGGTGAAATGGTTGAGCTACAAAGGTTGGTAAAAGTAATGGAGTAACTCAATGAACAAGCATGACTTCAGCTCCTATGTTCAAAGTAATGTTCACGATGCAAAGCTTTTGCAAAACAAGCTGGGGTTATATTTGACAATTACTTCTTATGCAAATTATCAACAACAGTAATGATAGCTCGTTTGGGACAAACTTTTCGTGATATGGAAATAGCTAAATGAGAATGATGCAGTATTACACAGGTTGTCATTAATGCCAGTAAGCAAAGGAGATAAATGCATCATATTTAGTACATAAGTTTAAGAATTACTTAGTCATAAGGCTTATAGAACTTGAATGCTAAAGGTTTTCTCCCTTTAAGTAAGAAAGTATCTCTTTTATTCTTTGCAAAGTTGGTAGAGATAATGTTTCTAAACCCACAAAAATAATTCTGAAATTGGGAAGAACACTGAGCTAGAATGCATTCCAGCAAAAAAATAATAATTAAAACCATGTTCATTTCAAGCAAAAAATTAAATTATATTTGTGTATCAGTAAAGCAACCTGCTCCTTTTGTGCCAACTGGATATAGCTATCTGCTGTTTCTCGATTTCAAACTATTCCATTAGACTGTAGGTTACAATGGGAGACCTTGGATAGTGAATATAATTCAATTCCATTGTGTTCAGTTTAATTGTATTTGCTGCTGCAACTTAATTATTTATGTCATGAATTTTATAGCCATCTGTATTATTCATATAGAAAGTTGACTTAGATAAATTTAAGGCTACTTAAAGGACTTAAGACAGATTACAGAATGAGCAAAAGAGTGGCAGATAGAATACAGTGTCAGAAAATGAACAGTCATGCGTTTTGGTAGAAGAATGAAAGGGTTGACTATTATCTAAATGGAGAGAAAATACAAAATATGAGGTGCAAAGGGATTTGGAAGACCTTCTGCAGAATTCCCTAAAGGCTAATTTGCAAGTTGAGTCTATGGAGAGGAAGGCAAATGTGATATTAGCATTAATTTTAAGAGGATGAGAATATTAAAGCCAGGACGTTATGTTATAAGCACTGGTGAGGCCTCACCTGGGGTATTGTGAGCAGTTCTGGATCACTATCTTAGAAAGGATGTGCTGAAACTGGAGAGGGTTCAAAGAAGGCTTTAAGAAAATGATTCCTGGATTAAACGGCTTGTCATATGAAGAGCATTTAGTGGCTCCGGGTCAGTATTCTCTGGAATTCAGAAGAATGAGCAGTGACCTCATTGAGGCCTATCCAATGGTGAAAGGCCACGATAGACTGGATGTGGAGAGGATGTTTCCTGTAGTAGGAGAAACTAAGATCAGAGGACACAGCCTCAAAATAGAGGGGCATCCATTTCGAACAGAGATTAGGAGGAATTTCTTTAGCTAGAGTAGTGACTCTGTGGAATTCGTTGCCACTGGAAGCTGTCTCCCTTCATGCCCTGACCATAAATTTTTGATTGGTCAGGTGATGAAGGGATACGGGGTGAAGGCAGGAGATTGAAGCGAAGAGGAGAAATGGTTCCACCATGGTGAAATTGTGGAGCAGACTCAATGGGCAAAAGGCCTAATTCTGCTCTTACATCTTACCGTAAGTGAAGCATTCTGTTTATTGCCAGATTTTCATCTCCAATAAAAAGTGTCCATTATCTGAATTGGATTATTGGTTTAACATTTTTAAAATCAATTCTATGTCCACTGTCTAGATAAGCAATTCCAATAAATAAAGTCTTGAACAAGGCTGCTTGCAGAAATACAGTTTTCCAAATGGAGGATAAAAAATTCACAAGAGCAAAGCAGAGCAAAAATAATTTTGTTACAAATCACACGTGCTTGAAAATAACTGGAGAATTTCCAAGGTTAAATAACTTTGCACTTTAACAATGATAAATAGAGAGTGACACTCAAAAGATGCTGGAGAAACTCAGCAGGTCAGCCAGTATCCATGGAGAGGAACATACAGTCAATATTTTGGGCTGAGACCATCCATCAAGTTTCCTCTACATGTTTATTCCTCTCCATGAATGTTACCTGTCTTCTGAGTTCCCCAATCATTTTGTGTGTGTTGCTCTGGACTTCCAGTATTTGCAGAATCTCTTGTGACAATGATAAATGGAATCTGGCAAAACAAAAAAAAGGGACATGCAACCTGGGTATTAATGTTGGCTCTTATATTGGAAATGCATTAATATCAGTGCCAATTTGTACTCATTTACGGTCCTCTTTTGGGGGGCTGGTTTCTAAATAGGGCATTGTCTCGTAGACTAATACATCAACAGACTGACATGCAATTCGAAGGATCATATCTGCTGACAATGCACCAGACCCCTACTTCAGCCCAGTGAGCCTGCCCTTCTGTATAATTCCTGGATTGACAGCCAGAAAGATGGTTGTATAGTGTGTAAAGATGGGAATGAGTGAGCCTCAGAGTGCACAACATTGATGCCTCACTGTGAGGCACCACAGGTCCAACGTGGGCAGGAGAGCCCCCTTCAGATTATGACCGACTGTTTTCCATCAACAGACGAATGAAAAGATGAGAGCAAAATAGAAATAAATAAGCATGATCTGATAGCAATTTTTAAAGATGTGTCTTGGGGTTGATGTGGGTTAGGACCTGAATACTGAAGGGTACATAACAGTTAAGAAGATCAGGGTAGAGTTGAAGGATGGAGGAGAGCATCTGTTACGCAATGGCAGGGTTAGAGCAATAGAAAAGAATGCCTTAAGCTCACGAACAAGGACCTAGGTGCAATATAAATTACCAACGACATTAAGTCAGTAGTGGGAGTTGCATGCAAGCCCTTTACCAGTCACCGCACATTAGGTGGGAGTATCAAGGAAAGAAATATGGGAGCTGTCAGAAAGGTAAGATAATTTTAATCTGTGGACAAATGTACTTAGATGTAAAATAATTGGTTGAGGATTGTATTGAAACAGCTTTTGAACAGTACGCTTTGGAGTAAAGCAGTCCACAGGATATATAAAATAAGATAAAGTTTTACTTATCCCCAAGGAAATAATTGTTGCAAGGCTGCTCTGTCAGAAATATATATTTTAAAATACAATATGTGCATTATGAAACATTCAAAGTGTGCATTAAAAATAATAGTTCAAAATACAGATGTGCAATGAAACCATACACTTAAGGAGGAGGAGTGGTGGAGTCTTATAGCCGTAGGGAGAATGGATCTCCTGTGGCATTCAATAGTGCACCTCGGTGGAATCAGTCCTACTAAAGGTGCTGCTGTTTGTCCCGTACATCATGGACTGGGTGAGAGGGAGTGTCCAAATTGCTCTGTAGTAGTATGATGCAAAACAAAAAGGATTAAGTTCATCATCTCATTGTGAAGTCCTCCTAGGTAGCAGGGGGGAGAGAGAGAGAGAGAGAGAGAGAGAGAGAGAGAGAAGGAATGCATATAAGGGCAATTAAGACAGCAGAGCCAGACAAAGTAATCTGGAACTATGGTTAAGGAATTGATCAATTGAAATACAGTGCCAGACATTATGAACTAACAGAACTATGAGAAGCATTAAAATGTAAGGGGAGGGGCCCCACAAGTGATAAAATTAAAAATTTAAAGGTAGTATATCAAACCTGAAGAAAATTTGGGATAATTGCACAGAGACACAGAACAGGACACTAAAATGACTACAATATGAGAAACAGCCAAGAATAGCTAAAGCATTAATACAGAAAGGAAGATTAAAGAACACACAAACCTTGAATTTTCTATATTATTTACAACAAAGTGAGTGCTCTCTTACAGAAAATAAATCCGAGGAAATAAATGAAACAGTGGAAGCCATCATTTTGCATCAGTGAGCGCATGACACATTCCAGAAGAAAAAGCTGAAAATCAGGAACTGGCTACAAGAAAAATTAACTCAATAATGTATCATTTGAAATGGTACTTTGTACAAAACACAGGCTGACAAATCCCCAGGTCCTGATGGACTTCATCCTATAGTGCGGTTAGCGTAACGCTATTATAGTTCGGGGCGTTGGGAGTATATAGTTCAATCCCGGCAGCCTCTAAAAGCAAGTTTGGTGTGCGTGCACCTGTCCGTCCTCTGGGTGCTCTGCTTTCCTCCAATGGTCAAAAGATGTTCTGATTAGTAGGCTAACTGAACATGGTAAATTGTCCTGTGAGGCCAAGGTTAAACTGTTGGGTTGCCGGGCAGCATAGCTCAAAGGGCTGGAAGGACCTACTCCACACTGTATCTCTAACTAATTAACTTGATAGATGGCTAAACAAACAGATAAATAAATAAAAGCAGCTTGTAGGACATTGATTTACTTTCTTGTAATTCCCTAGACTTTAGGAAGATTTAATTAAATTGAAAGATAGCAAATGCAACTATTTTATTCAAAAAGGCACAAAGACAGAAATCAGAAAATAAAAGGTCCAGTTAGCTTACTATCTATCTTTGGCTTAATAGCTATCATTGGGAAATATTAGAACCTATAATTAATAGCATAGAAATTTTAAAGATAATCAGGCAACAATATTTGGCAAAATATACAAATAAATTCAACCAATCTATTAACACAAGAGATTCGGCAGGTATTAGAAATTCAATGTAACACAAATATAATTCTGGAGGAACTTAGCAGGTCAGACAGAATCAATGGAGAGGAATAAACAGTAGACTTTTCGGATTGAGACCTCTCATCCGGTGAAGATCCTGATGAAGAGACCAGGTTCAAAATATTAATCATGTATTCCTTTCCATAGATGCTGCTTGACCTGCTAAGTTACTTTAGCACATACAAACAAGCTGGCATTTTGTGTCTGTTGCTCAACCAATCTATTGGAGTTCTTTGAAGAAGTTACATTGTGTAATTAAAGAGATACTGGTGGATGTACCTAGAAGGCCCTTAATAATGTGCTACTTCAAATACAAGACTTATAAAAAGTATTCAACCCCCTTGGAAGTTTTCATGTTTTATTGTTTTACAACATTGAATCACAGTGGATTTAATATGGCTTTTTTACACTGATCAACTGAAAAGACTCTTTCATGTCAAAGTGAAAACAAGTGTCTACAAGTTGGTCTAAATTTATTAATTGTTAAACACAAAATAATTGCATAATTACTCACCGCCTTCAAGTCAGTATTTAGTAGATGTACCTTTGTCAGCAATTACAGCCTTGAGTCTGTGTGGACAGGTCTCTATCAGCTTTGCATATCAAGACACTTCAACTTTCCCCCATTCTTCTTTACTAAACTGCTCAAGCTCTGTCAGATTACGTGGGGATCGTGAGTGAACAGCCCTTGTCAAGTCCAGCCACAAATTCAACAGGCGGCTTCTCAGCAAATACATCTGCAAAATACTCGGCAATCTACAACTGAACTTGCATAGCAAGTCCAAGGTGTATGAGGATACAGCCCTGGGTGTTGTCTTCCTTCTCAATAACTTCAACTACATCCTCCAGTCTCTGGAGAAGTCGCAATTAATCCAGCTTGTGGCCGTATCTCAGAAGCACCCAGACAAGACGTATAAGGGGCACAATGAAGAGCAACTTCAGATTTATCAGCGCAGCTGGCTGAAGGTCACAACACCCCTTACTAAGGGTAATCTACCTGCCTTCCAGCCCAGGACCAAATTAAAAGATAAGGAAAGGCAAGCAATCAAAGGCCGTTTTAAGGCATTTAACGATGGACTAGAAGAACTCTGCAAAATCCAGAAATCTTGGGCGATCCCTGATAAGGAACAGAGGGATAAGATCAGGCGGGCACAGAAAGAGAATGTGACTGGAGCCTATCAGGTCTTCTGGCAGAGGTATTCAAACGTTCCCTTTACCAAGAATGTTGAAAAATACAGAGTGGAGCAGGTTGAAGAAATGATTGTGTTATGAAGGATGAACAGCTCTGATGGGCAGAAGGGTGCAGAGTTGCCCATGTGCCCCCCCCCCCGGGAGAATCACAAACCGTTACTGTTGCTATGTTGCTAATGAGAGAGAGAGAGAGATGTAAGGGAAAACATGCTGGAACTGGAACATCTGCTACAGATAAGAGAGCGATAAAGCAGGGGAGAGACACTTGTTGATTCACCATATTATGACTTCTGAAAGACATGGCTTCTGAGAGGGCTGTTTATCTTGTACCATTCTATTCATTAACATTCCTCAGTGGACAGCCGGAGTGGGCTGGTTTGATGGACACAGCCATTCAAAATTGATTGACACCTGAGACCCCGTGAGTAGGGATAAAAGTGAGGTCTGGGGGGACACCCCTCAGACGCACCAGGAGACACACCAGTGAGCACTGCTTGAGTGTTGGAACCCACGTGAAGGTGCGGGGCATCGGAGACCGTACAAAGGATCGGTCGGTTTAACTCACAGTGTTATAGCAGGGCCGGTGGGGGCCTGTGTGTGTGTCCACTCATGCCAGAGTGATGAGTCCACCACAGAAGAACAGTCCAGCTGAAGGACAGAGGGGTCATACCTGAATGGCCACAACAGAACGACGGATCAAGAACGTAAAGGAAGGTTTGCCTGCCTGTAGCTGTTACTGCTCGCTCGCTCTCTCTCTCTCTCCAACAATTACAACACAACAACCAACATCTACCTCAGCACGTATGAACTGGACTGAACTTTATACTTATATATGACAATTCATTATCCCCTAGACCTCGATAGAGCTTGTTTATAATTACTTATTTAATAAACCACATTTTTAGGTTTATTATTACTAATGTGTATTATCTATATATTTGCATTATTGATATTGACTTGTATATTTTACTAATAAACACGGTTAAAAATAGTACCCGCCAGACTCCAAAGGATTCTTCTTTCTCTGCTGGTTAGACACCCAGTTACGGGGTACGTAACAATTGAGAAGCTCTTTGATACTTCAGCATGACAATCCAGTATTACTGTGCCAGACACAACTGCCAATCATTTATTGAAATATTGTGTAAATAAACTATTGCTTGAATGAAAAAAAAACGAAGGGTCTCAGCCCGAAACATCAACAGTGCTTCTCCTATAAATGCTGCCTGGCCTGCTATGTCCCACCAGCATTTTGTGTGTGTTGTTTGAATTTCCGGCATCTGCAGATTTCCTCGTGTTCACAAATTCTCAATTGGATTGAGGTCTGAACTCTGACTTGGCCACTCCAGGACATTAACTGTGTTGTTTTTAAACCATTCCTATGTAGCTTTGGCTTTATGCTTGAGGTTATTGTCTTGCTGGAAAACAAATCTTCTCCCAAGTTGCAGTTCTCTTGCAGACTACATCAGGTTTTCCTCCAGGATTTCCCTGTATGCTGCTTCATTTTATCCTCTACCTTCACAAGCCTTCCAGGGCCTGCTACAGTGAAGCATCCCCACAGTATGATGCAGCCACCACCATGCTTCACAGTAGAGATGGTATGTTTTTAATGATGTGAGGTATTTGGCTCACGCCAAACATAGCATTTAGTCTGGTGGCCAATAAGCTCAATTTTGGTTTCATCAGACCATAGAACCTTCTTCTAGCTGACTTCAGAGTCCCCCGAATGCCTTCTGGCAAACTCTAGCCAAGATTTCAGATGAGTTTAAAAGCGAGCAGAGTCTAAAACAAGACAGTTATTTCTTCAGCAGTTTGAACGGGGCACAACTGCGCAAGCACGTGGAGGTCAGCCAGTGAGAAAAGCGGGAAGTGTTTAAAAGTGAGCAGAGCTTAAAAGGTGACAGTTATTTCTTTACTTAATGAATACTTTGCTTCAGTATTCACTACGGAAAGGTTTCTTGGCGATTGTAGGGATGACTTGCAGCGGACTGAAAAGCTTGAGCATGTAGATATTAAGGAAGAGGATGTGCTGGAGGCTTTTGGAAAACATCAAGTTGGATAAGTCACCAGGACTGGACAGGATGTACCCCAGGCTACTGTGGGAAGTGAGGGAGGAGGTTGCTGAGCCTCTGGCGATGATCTTTGCATCATCAATGACGATGGGAGAGGTTCTAGAGGATTGGAGGTTTGCGGATGTTGTTCCTTTATTCAAGAAAGGGAGTAGAGATAGCCCAGGAAATTATAGACCAGTGAGTCTTACTTCAGTGGTTGGTAAGTTGATGGAGAAGATCTTGAGAGGCAGGATTTATGAACATTTGGAGAGGCATAATATGATTAGGAGTAGTCAGCGTGACTTTGTCAAAGGCAGGTCGTGCCTTACGAGCCTGACTGAATTTTTTGAGGATGTGACTAAGCACATTGATTAAGGTAGAGCCGTAGATGTAGTGTATCTGGATTTCAGCAAGGCATTTGGTAAGGTACTCCATGCAAGGCTTATTGAGAAAGTAAGGAGGCATGGGATCCAAGGGGACATTGCTTTGTGGATCTAGAAATGGGTTGCCCACACAAGGCAAAAAGTGGTTGCAGAGGGGTAATATTCTGCATGGAGGCTGGTGACCAGTGGTGTACCTCAGGGATCTGTTCTGGGACCCCTACTCTTTGTGATTTTTATAAATGACCTGGATGAGGAAGTGGATGTGTGGGTTAGTAAATTTGCTGCTGACACAAAGGTTGAGGATGTTGTGGATAGTGTGGAGGACTGTCAGAGGTTACAGCAGGACATTGATAGGATGCAGAAATGGGCTGAGAAGTGGCAGATGGAGTTCAACCCAGATAAGTGTGAAGTGGTTCATTTTGGTAGGTCAAATATGATGGCAGAATATAGCAATAATGGTAAAACTCTTGGCAGTGTGGAGGATCAGAGGAATCTTGGGGTCCGAGTCCATAGGACACTCAAAGCTGCTACGCAGGTTGACTCTGTGGTTAAGAAGGCATTCGGTGCATTGGCCTTCATCAATCGTGGGATTGAGTTTAAGAGCTGAGAGGTAATGTTGCAGCTATATGGGACCCTGGTCAGACCCGACTTGGAGTATTATGTTCAATTCTGGTCACTGCACTACAGGAAGGTCATAGAAACCATAGAAAGGAGATTTAATAGGATATTGCTTGGATTGGGGAGCATGCCTTATGAGAATAGGTTGAGTGAACTCGACCTTATCTCCTTGGAGCGACTTGGACCTGATAGAGGAGTACAAGAAAATGAGAAGCATTGATTGTATGGATTGTCAAAGGCTTTTTCCCAGGGCTGAAGTGGCTAGCATGAGAGGACACAGTTTTAAGATGCTTGGAAGTAGGTACAGAGGAGATGTCAGGGGTAAGTTTTTTTATGCAGAGAGTGCGTGGAATGGGCTGCCAGCGGTGGTGATGGAGGCAGAAACGATAGGGTCTTTTAAAAGACTCCTGGATAGGTACATGGAGCTTAGAAAAATAGAGCTATGGGTAAGCCTAGCCAGTTCTAAGGTAAGGACATGTTCGGCACAGCTTTGTGGGCCGAAGGGCCTGTATTGTGCTGTAGGTTTTCTATGTTTCTATGTTGCAACAGTAGCTTTATCTTTGGTGCTCTCCTATAAAGATGCAACTGGTAAAACACCCAGACAATAGTTGTATCCGCAGTCTCTCCTATCTCAGCCACCGAGGCTGTTAACTCCTCCAGAGTTGTCATAGGTCTCTTGGTGGCCTCCCTCACCAGTCCCCTTCTTGCACAGACACTCAGTTTTCGAGAACAGCCTGCTCTAGGCAGATCTACAGCTGTGCCATATTCTTTCCATTTCTTGGTGACTGACTTAATTGTACTCCAAGGGATATTCAGTGACTTGGAAATATTCTTGTAACATTCTCCTGACGTGCTTTTCCATAACCTTTGAGCAGAGTTGCTTGGAGTGTTCTTTTGTCTTCATGATGTAGTTTTTGCCAGGATACTGACTTAGCAGCAGTTGGACTGTCCAGGTACAGGTGCACTTTTACTAAAATCAATTGAAACACTTTGACTGCATGTAGATGATCTCCATTTAACTAATTATGTGACTTCTAAAACCAACTGGTTGTACCAGTGATGATTTAGAGTGTCATATTAAAGGGGGTGAATACTTATGCAATCAATTATTTTTTGTTTTATATTTGTAACTAATTTAGATCACTTTGTAGAGATCTGTTTTCACTTTGACATGAACGAGTCTTTTTCTGTTGATCAGTGTCAAAAAAGCCAAGTTAAATCTACTGTTATAAAACAATAAAACATGAAAACTTCCAAGGGGGTTGAATATTTTTATAGGCTGTGTATATTGTAGAGAATACAGGGATATTGGGTTAGAAGATTGGTTTGCTGACAGGAAAAAGAAACTAAACTTGGATTTCCAGCATCTGCAGATTTTCTGTTGTTTGTGATTGGATTACTACACTATGAAGACTCTTCCAGGGATGCCGACCCCGAAGAAGTTTAAATCTTCCTTTCAACAGGAGTTCAGTGAAACCCTCTCTCACTACTCCCCCTCTGTGATCTCTGTGACCCTTTGACTCTTCGACCGCGTGCTAACCCAGACCCGCTACCACAGCCATGAGTCCTTCCTGGGACATGTATTCGCCACCAGCATGCATCTCTTTCACCAATCAACTTCCCAGCTCCTTACTTCACCCCTCCCCCTTCCAGATTCACCTATCACCTTGTATTTCTCCCCCCCCCCCCCCCCCACCTTTTAATTCTACTTCTCATCTTTCTTTCCCCAGTCCTGCTGAAAGGCTCGGCCCAAGCCGTCAGCTGTACTCTTTTCCATGGATGCTGCCTGGCCTGCTGAGTTCCTCCAGCATTTTGTGTGTGCTGCTCGGGTTTCCATCGTCTGCAGACTTCCTGTTGTTTGTAACTGTAAATTAATCTTTTTCTGGTTGGTAGTATCTAACAAATAGTTGTACCTCAGGAGATTCCAGATACTGGAATCTAGAGTGAAAAACAACCTGGTGGAAGATTCAGTGGGTTAAATAGAGAAGGAAAGGAATTGTTAATGTTCCGGGTTTAAACCCTACATCAGTACTGAGAGCGGAGGGGCAAGATGACCAGCATGATGAGGAGAAGGGGAGCACCTCAAAACCCTTTCTTGTTATTCCTGTTTTAGTCGAGGGAAAACCAGCAGCTAGGTTGAGGAACAAGGGTAGATCCAAGACAACACATCTCTTGGATTTCATGTTTTGTCCAACAATGGTGTGAGTTTAGGGTAGAGATGAGGTTGGGAAAGGAGGATGGAGGAAGAGGGGATATTGGACCATGAATTTCATTTTGATCATATTTATTTTATGGTTTTGCATTTATGTGATAAATTTCTATGTCAGTAATTGTATTGTCATGCTATAATATTCTATAGAATACCGCTTACATTGTGGTATTTCACTGGTAAAAGCACACTTTTACATGCTTACATCAATGTGTTCTTTTTTAATGATGAATGTAAGACTTTTTTAATTGACAGGAAATATGTGAAGGCAGAATTATTTTTCCAAATATTGTTACTATTTATTCACTGCTGATAATTTACCATGGTAAATTAAGCAGTGATGGAGCTGTAATTAGCCACACAAGCGAGTAGAGCAGGGGGCTAAGTACACATTCCTGCAGTGCTCCTGTGCTGATGGAGACTGTGGAGATGTTTTTGCCAATCCGAACTGACTGGGATCTACGAGTGAGAAAATCCAAGATCCAGTTGCACAAGGGGGTTTTGAGGTCCAGGTCTTGAGAATTTACTGATTAGTTTTGAGGGGATGATGGTGTTAAGTGCTGAGCTGTAATCGATAAAGAGTATCCTGATGTATTCCTCTTTCCTGTACAGATACATTGCAGAGTTGTGAGGAGCCAACGCGATAGCATCTGCTGTAGACCTATTGCTTCGGTAGGTGAATTGGAGTGGATTCAAGTCACCATTCAGACAAGAGCTGATCTGCTTCAAGACCAGCTTCTCAAAACACTTCATCACTGTGGATGTAAGTGCCACTGGGCACTAGTCAATTAGACAGACTACCATGCTCTTCTTGGGCAGCACTACAATTGAAGCCTGCTTGAAGTAGGTGGGTACCACACATTGCCAAAGTGAGAGGTTGAAGATATCCGTGAAGACACCAGCCCATTGGTTGGTACAGGTCTTTAGTACTCGGCTAGGTACTCCGTCTAAACCTGATGCTTTCCCTGGATTCACTCTCTTGAAGGCAACCTGCATGTCATCTTCGGATACTGAGATCAAAGGATCATCATGGGGTTGCAAGATAATTCCTCCCTGTTTTAGTGGTGAAAGAAGCATAGAATGCATAGCTTATCCAGAAGTGAAGCTCTGCTGTCTCCTTTGTTGCAAAATTCAACTTAGTAGGAGGTTATGACATAAGGTAACAGGAGAGTTAATGCAGGACGAAGTTAGAAAGGAACCCAACCCCATTAACATCACCCAGCTATTATTTGTGTTTCTTTATCTCCTTCCCTTTCTTTTAAGCTTCCCAATTATGGTACAACCCTCCTCACCATAGAGGGCATTTTCAAGAGGCGGTGCTTCACAAAGGCAGCATCCATCATTAAAGTAACACACAAGGTGCTGGAGGAACTCAGCAGGCCAGGCAGCATCTTATGTGAGAATGCTGTTCTTGGACTACAGGTCAGTATTCAACACCATAATTCCCTCCAGGCTCGACAAGAAGCTCAGAGACCTCGGCCTTCACCCTGACTGGTGTAGCTGGATCCTGGACTTCCTGTCAGATCGCGGGCAGGTGGTAAGAGTGGGCTCCCTCACCTCTGCCCCTCTGACCCTCAACACAGGTGATCCTCAGGGCTATGTCCTAAGCCCCCTCCTTTACTCTCTGTGTCGCCACCCACAGCTCCAATCTGCTAATTAAATTTGCTGACAACTCTACACTGATTGGTCTAATCTCAAATAATAATGAGGCAGCTTACAGAGAAGAAGGCATCACCCTGACACAGGGGTGTCAAGAAAACAACCTCTCCCTCAATGTCGCAAAAACAAAGGAGCTGGTTGTGGACTACAGGAGGAATGGAGACAGGCTAACCCCTATTGACATCAATGGATCTGGGGTTGAAAGGGTGAACAACTTTAAGTTCCTCTGCATAAGCATCACCGAGGATCTCACACGGTCTGTACATACTGGTTGTGTGGTGAGAAAGGCACAACAGTGCTTCTTTCACCTCAGAGAGCTGATGAAGTTTGGTGTGAGCCCCCAAATCCTAAGAACTTTCTATAGGGGCACAATTGAGAGCATCCAGACTGGCTGCATCATTGCCTGGTATGGGAACTGTACCTCCCTCAATCGCAGGATTCTGCAGAGAGTGGTGCGGACAGCCCAGCACATCTGTAGATGTGAATTTTCTACTATTGAGGACATTTACAAAGACAAGTGTGTAAAAAGGGTCAGACGGATTATTGGGGACCCAAGTCACCCCAACTACAAACTGTTCCAGCTGCTACCATCTGGGAAACAGTACAGCAGCATAAAAGCCAGGACCAACAGGCTCCAGGACAGGTTCTTCTACCAGGCCATCAGACTGATAAATTCATGCTGACACAACAGCATTTCTATGTTATATTGTCTACCCTGTGGTACATACTATTTATTATAAATTACAATAAACTGCAGATTGCAACAGAGATGTAACGAAGATTTTTACTCCTCATGTATATGAAGGATGTAAGTAATAAAGTCAATTCAATTCAAATCAGCATTTATGGACAAGAGTTAACAGTCGACTTTTCACACTGAGACCCTTCGTCAGGTCTGATAGATCCATCACAAGCAATCCTCACCACCTCACCTGCCCTCTTCTCCTTTCTTCCTTCAGGGAGGGGGTACAGGAGCCTAAAAGAAACCCACAACTCAATGTTAAGAACAGCTTCTTCCCATCCACCACCGGATTTCTGAACGGGCCATGATCACTACTTTGTTATTTCTATTTTGCACTTTTTGTAGCATACAGTAATTAGGATGTCTTGCACTGTACTGCTGTCATAAAACAACAAATTTTGTGACACATCAGTAATACTAAATCGGATTCTGCATTCCATTATGCTTTAAGTGATTTTTGTTTGACTTTGAGTTCAAATTGCTTTTTAAGAGATTTAGAGCTACAGCATGGTAAACAGGTCCCTCTGCCCCAAGGAACCTATGGCCCTCATTACAACCATGTGACCAACTAACCTGCTAACCCATATGGTGTTAGGATGTGGGAGGAAACTGGACAGTCGGAGGAAGCCCACATGGTCACGGGAACAACTTACAGATAGCGGCAATATTGAACCCGCGACACTGGTGCTGTAATAGTGTTACACTACACGCTATGCTACCATGCCACTCAAATATTCACCCTCGGTGGAAAAAGAGGCTCACCCAGGACCTCTCACATAGTACATGTTTTATCACCCAAAGCCAGAATCATACCACTGACTAAAAAGTCTTTTTATGTCATGAAATTAGAGTAAGGAAATAAATTATCTTTTTTTTTACTTCTTGCATGGATGTCTCTGACTACATAGGTGTCGTTTTATGTCAAAAGTTCTTTCTCTCAGAATATTATGAGATTAACCTTGACCCTAACTATCAATCATGACCCAACGTATATTGGGAGACCGCTTCACTGAACACCTGCACCCAGTTCACCAGAAAAAGCAGGATCTCCCAGTGGCCACACATTTTAATTCCACATCCCATTCTCTTATGTCCATCCATGGCCTCCTCCACTGTCGTGATGAGGCCACACTTAAACTGGAGGAACAACAACTTATATCCTTATATTGTTTGAGAAGCCTCCTACCTGATGGCACGAACACTGATTTATCAAACTTCCAGTAATGCCGCACCCCCCTCACCATTTCCCCACCCCCTTCTCTTTTCTCATCGTATCTCCTTGCCCACCCTTCGCCTTCTTCCGGTGCTTCTACCCATTTTGCTTTCTTCCATGACTTTCTGTCTCTTTCACCAATCAACTTCCCCGCTCTTTACTTCATCCCTCCCCCTTCAGGTTTCACCTACCACCTTGTGTTTCCCTCTCCCCTCCCCCCCCCCCCCCCCCCCCCACCTTTTAAATCAACTCCTCAGCTTTTTTCTCCAGTCCTGCTGAAGAGTTTCGGCCCGAAATGTCGACTGTCCTCTTTTCCTAGATGCTTCTAGGCCTGCTGAGTTCCTCCGCTGCTTGAATCAACTAAACATGCTGTGGAAAGTTGATTTCTAATTCTAAATGTGCAAAAACGAATGAAACAACAACAGATATAAGTAGACAGGCTACTTCTCTCCCAAGAGCTTAAATACTTTCTGAGATTTCGAGGACATAACCTGTAACTGGTGGATTTTCTACTTTCATTCACACACACAAATAAATGGATATAAATTTTATCTTGTCTTATATGTAGATATATAGAAAGAACAAAGAAAATATAGTTAAAAGTGCCAAAGCGCCTTGTCACAGATCAGAACTTAAATAATTAAGCACTCACCAACATTGACCTTTCTTGCTTTCTACTAACCTTGCATTTGCAATGCATTCAAGAGTGACCTCACTTGTACCAGCCACTACACTGGTGTCTTTTGGAGTGACGACAATTTTGGGTGCCACAGGGTCAGCTCGATCTGCAGTATCTGTAAGAAGAAGAATGCAAATCACAAAAAAATAGTGAACCCATCAGTTCTTTATTCCAAATGTTGTAGAATAAACTCCATACCAGTCATCTGAATAACAGGACGTCAAGCAGACCTGGTCCAGTTACCTTGCAATATATCTCTCAAAGCCTGTTCAATTCCAGGCTACAGGAGTACATGCTTAGAGACATAATGAAACTTTGTGCAGCCAAAACAAAGTTTTTTGGGGGGAGGGGAAGGACTGCAGTTTAAAGTCTGGTCACCACTAAACACAGAGACTTGAAGCTATATAAAAGGATCTCAAACACTAGAAATGCGTATTACCCAAAAAGACCCCATGAGCTGCAATGCTGCCTTGTAGAAAGAATGTCTTAACACTACGAATGTCTACATCTGAGAACACTATAAATGTAGGGGCTATACAACATAATTAATACAAAGAAAACCATGCACTAATTTTGTATTTCTTGTATATAGTTTTATAAATAAAATTTTTTAAATTAAAAAATAAAACATCTTCAAAGTTGCTGGATCATTTTAAAAAAGATTTCCTTTACCCTGTGATATAAATTTGATTTGTGATCATCCAAAGAAATTATAACCAACATTATACTGACAGAAAAAACCTCTAAGCAAAATATAAAACAATATTTTGGTGCAAAATTAACTTGTGTTATACTTTTCAAACTTACAATTTCATAATTGAAACTTAAGGTATCTTGAGTTCAGAAAGAAAGTGACGTTCAAACTCACATAAGGTAAATAAATGTGATCCATGGCTAAGAGAAACTGTGAAACCAAAATTCTGGAAGTTGGATGTTACATGATCTGATGTCCTCGAAATGGGGGTGATGTAATAAAAAGAATGTGTTTTTTCAATCATCTGAGTTTTCGTCAAAACCAAATAATTGTCCAAGTTTTGTGTTTGGTTGATACAATCATATTTGGGATATAGCTTGAAGCCACTTAACAGCAGTTACACATAAATGTTGATAGATTTGGTTTTCTTCATTCATTATAACCTTGTGGGTGGGTGCTGGAAAACCACATTAATTAGCCATCTTAACTACATTCAAGATGAGGTATACTGTTCTTGAGGGGTTCCAGAAACAATGAAAGTCTATGTGCACAGAGATGAGGAGGAACTGCTTTTCCCAGAGGGTGGTGAACCTGTAGAATTCTCTGCTCAATGAAGCAATGGAGGCTACCTCAGTAAATATATTTAAGGCAAGGTTGGATAGATTTTGCACAGTCGGGGAATTAAGGATTATGGGGAAGAGATGAGTCCATAGGCAGATCAGCCATGATCTTACTGAATGGCGCAGTAGCCTCGACGGGCCAGATGGCCTACTCCTGCCATTTCTTATGTTCTTATGTACGGCATCTGTAACTGGGAGATCATCTTGACAGTGGATTTTTGCTTCGGCTGCATTTGCTGGTTGAGATAGCTGAAGTTACCAGCTTGGATGGTTGCTTGGCAAGTTAGTGCTGTGAATTTTGCAGATGATATACCTTGTACTTATTGCCTACGTGATGGTGTGAGTGATTGTTAAATAATGGACAGGATGGAAACTAAGGAAGGTAGATTTGTCCTCGGTGATGCTGAGCTCCTCCAGTGTTAATGAAAGTGGAGACTATTCCATCATCAAGATAAAACATCAAGATGGCGGGGCAACGCAGCTTACAGCGGCCACTCCGGAGCTGATAATCTGTTATTTGTGAAGTGGGGTGCCGTGCGCAATCATTATCGATTGAAAACGGACGTGGGAGCACGGAGGAACATAGGGAACATTTCCAGGAAGACCTTCTTCGTTGCTGCTGCTGCTGTGAGGTCCGGGACTCTGCTGGGAAGAACAGGCCCCCAGTCCTCGGGGTCGCATTGCCGATGGCCATTGCCGGGGCCGTCTTAATACGCTCGGCAGAGGATGGTGCTCGGAGAAGCTGTGCCGGAGGAGATGGTCGTCGGCTCGGAGGTTCGACGGACTCGGAGTCCGCTGCAGTCAGGTCGCTTTCGGTGTGTGCTGCGTCTGCGAGGCTGGGTTCGACAGAGCTTTCATTGTGTGCTGCGTCTGCGAGACAGAGTCGGGTGGCGCCGTGGAAGTCCATAGCGGGGGTATTCCCTTCTGCCGCCAGCGTGGGATGGCGAGTCTGTCGGGACCCTGGAGACTTGTGGAAACTGTGTGGTGATTTCTTTTGAACTTATAGTCCTTTAACATCTTTGGACTATTTTTACTGTGCCCATGGTCTGTTTTTTTTTAATCAAATATGCTGTTGTTTGCACTGTTGTAACTATGTGGTTTTGTGAAGGTCTTGTAGTTTTAGTTTTTGGTCTTGTTTTGTCTGCTGGATTTGGAGCTCTTTTCTGGGGAACGTGCTAAGATGGTAGCGCGATATTAATATGAAGCAGCCTCTCCGGACTCTGGATTGGGGATTGCCAAACGTCACGTGGATTTTCTGGTGTAGTCTGTTTTGTCATATGCTTTTGTGATATCATTCTGGAGGAATGTTGTCTCATTTTTTAACTGCATTGCATTTGTGGTTTCTAAATGACAATAAACTGAATCTGAATCTGAATCATCAACTGACATGTAACTAGGAGATGCTTCAATGGTTATGAGGAATCAGGAAGGGTGTGAATCAATGGATTCAATCAGGCCTCCTTTCTGCACTTAATAAACTAGCCCATATACTGGAAGTTGAAAGTTAACTGTGACCAGTCAGATATTGAAGCTGCAGGATTAGCAAAGTCAATGCCACTCTCTTTTTCCCAAGAGAGCTCTGAGGTGCAGTCTCCGTCAAGATCATGGTTCAGACTCAGCTACTTATTAGGTTTGTAGGGACAGAGAGGGAGTTAGAGGTCATGTTAGGGTTTAGGGACAGGGTCATGAAGGAGTTAAGAGGACAGACTTCACTCTGCACTCAGTGCTTAAAGTCCAGCAACACGGACAGGTGACAAATGATATCCACAGTCCAGGGTTCTACTCTGCGCTCGAAGGCCAGCGCAGTAAATGGGTGATGAATGACATCGCAGTCCAGGCCTCTCTGCACCGCATTCGAAGACCAGCGGCACGGACGGATGAGCAAAGTTATCCACGTTCCCGGCCTCCACTCCACACTTGAAGTCACACAAGCAGGAGGCACAAGGGCATGTCAGACAGAGTTCAAGCCTGGAATTTATCTGGAATTTGGGGGTCCAGTCGGTATCAGAATCAGTTTTAATTTCACCTGCTTATGTCGTAAAATTTGTTGCTTTTCTGCAGCAGTAGGTTGCAATATGTAATAATTTAAAATATATATAAATTACAATAAGAACTATATATATGTATAAAAATTAAATTAAGTAAGAAGTGCAAAAAGAGAGCAAAAAGAATAGTATGATGATGTTCATGGGTTCATTGTCCATTCAAAAATCTGATGGCAGAGGGGAAGAAGCTGTTCTTGCATGTTAAGTGTGTTCCTTCAGTTTCCCGTACCTCCTACTTGATAGTAGCAATGAGAGGAGGGCATGTCCTGGGTGATGTTGGTCCTTAATGATGGATACCACCCTCTTGAGGCATCGCCTTTGGAAGGTATCTTTGACACTGGGGAGACTAGTGCCCATGATGAAGCTGGCCGAGTTTACAACTTTCTTCAGCTTTTTCTGATCCTGTGCAGTGGCCCCTCCATACCAGACAGTGACACAACCAGTTAGAATACTCTCCGCAGTACATCTGTAGAAACTTGTGAGTGTCTTTGATGACACTCTCTGCAAACTCCTAATGAAATATAGCCACAGTTATGCCTTCTTTGTAATTGCATCCATATGTTGGACCTAGGCTAGATTTTTAGAGATGTTGGCAGCTGGAAACTTGAAGTTGCTCACCTTTTCCGCTGCTAACCCCTTAATGAGGATTGGCATGTGTCCCCTCAAGTTTTTCCTTCCTGAAATTCACAATCAATTCCTCGGTCTTACTGACGGTGAGTGCAAGGTTGTTGCTGTGACACCACTCAAACAGGTGATCCGTCTCGCTTCTGTACGCCTCTCCATTACCATCTGAAATTCTGCCAAGAAGAGCTGTGCCATCAGAAAGTTGACAGATGTTGATTTAGCTGTGACTAGCCACACAGTCGTGGGAGCAGACAGAGTGTGGCAGTGGACTAAGCACGCATCCTTGAATGCGCCTCTGTTGATTGTCAGCCAGAAAGAGGCATTACTTCTGATCCGCAGTGACTGTGGTCTCCTGTTGAGGAAGTCGAGGATCCAGTTGCAGATGTGGGTACAGAGGCCTAGGATTTGGAGCTTGTTGATTAGAATTGAGGGTGCAATTGTCATTGGCTAGTTTGGCGGGGGGGGGTTAATGATGAAGATTGGAGCCAGAAGGTCAATCAGAAATCCAGAAATCGAAGCCTGGAGACAGGTGGTTGAAGGCCTGTTCTGGAGTTGGAGGACTATTGGTGTCTGTGGATGGGTGAAAGTAGAAAAGGGGCTTGTTTTGTTGTTGCTTCTTTGCTGCTTGTTGTGTTATTTTTTTGGGGGGGGGTGTGTGTGTGTGTGTGTTGCTTTGCCGAGTATTGTGAGCACATTATGTTGACACTGGAATGTGAGTTGACATTTGTGGGCTGCCGCAAGCACATCACTAGGTTGGTTGCTATCGTAAATGAAGCATTTCAAAGTATGTTTCAGTGATGGCATCCGTTAGTCTCGCGAGACCATGGATCTGCGCCTGGAAAGTCTTGCTTCATGAGGTGTGGACATGAGGTGTCCCCTGCAGAAAAGGTGCCCTATATATCACAATAAACATTTTTTATGGAGCGGCAATGTAATATTTTAAAACCATATCGCAAAGCTTTGTGTTCGGAATTAAAGCGTGTGAGAGTTTAACTGGCCTCATAATATCTTTAGGCCAAATGGAAAGTGCACATGTACAACTGCCCAATATCCTGCTGTATCTTTTGACAGCTTCCCTCTGAATCCATAACCCCACCAATGTTTGTCTTGTCTGCAAATTTACTGATCAGCCCAAGTATGTTTTCATCCAAATCATTTTCATACAGCAAAAATAAGAAAGGTCATAACAGCGATTCTTACAGACACCACTGGTCACAGATCTCCAGCTAAAATAACACGGCTCCACCACTACCCAGATCAAGCCAATTTTAAATTAATTCTCCCAAATCTCCATGGATTCCATGTGTCTTAATCTTCTGGATTAGCCTACCATAAGAATTCTTGTCAAACCAAAGTCCATGCAATCAACATTGACTGCTCTGACCTCATCCATTATCTTTGTCACATCCTCCAGCAGAAACAAGCACAATTTTCCATTTTAAGATGTATTTGTCAAAGGGAGCCCTATGTTCAAATAAATTCCCATGCTTCATAAAATATTCTAAGATCTTCCACTTAATTATGAATAATATTAAATAACACTAAGGAAAGAACAGTTTACTTGAAATATATTTACTTAGTGTTTCATATCTATACCCCCTGAAACAATTATAAACATCACTTAAACACTGCAATTTATCTCATAGGTACAAATATCACATTACTCAACTTGGTTAGACGACAGTGTACATGTACACAATTCACCTTTGTGAAAATTATAGGGAAAGAAAGATCCTTTTTCGTTCTTACACCTACAGCACAGCCTGAAGAGGAAAATGAACACAACAGTGTTGCATAATTTACGAAATGGAGTGGATTTTCCAAGCCATTAGCTATAGTGTGGCAATGGCATATCTACATTCAGTTTTACATCCATGAAATCAAATGGATGGAAATTCATTTGAGTTTTTATTCCTTGAAGCGGTTCATGTATTTTATGATACATTTCATTACTTTTTATCATAGAAAATTTCCAAACATAATTGCCATTAAACATCTGTCCAAACTGTTTGCAGTTGAAGCCTGTCAACATCACTCTTTGTAAAGGATTGAAATTTTACTGCATTATACTGTAAAACAAAATCTTGTAATGCTACAGGTTTTACATCAAAAATCTGATAGAGGTACTACATCATAAAATCAATAACATCCTTTTTGTTGTACACCATAAAATCAATAATAACCATTGTTCTACGTCACACTACATTTTTCATCTTCACAAAATAACAGAAAGAAAATTTACGACTGTATGTACTTTAAGAACGGTAAGGACACCTCACAGTAAATTTCAGGCAGAAATCTAACCTTGGGGTTCGATAAACAACTTGAGACAAAAACAGAGAATATATTGGAAGCACCCAGCAGATCAAGCAGCAACTGTTGTAAGGGAAGTAAAGTCAATTGTTTGGGTCAAGAACCCAACATGACATCCGGAAAAAGTTTGTTAGGTTGTAGACGAAAAGACATGGAAACGGCAGTGGGAATATCTGCAATATAATGCAGGCCTGTATTGTCTAAAATCCAATCAGGTGGACATAGAGAAAGAAACACTTTGACATAGAGAGGTACCGCAGCCGCTATTTGGAGAAATTTAAAAATTCATTTGTTCCTTAACGTTCACATAACGAGTTGCTATGTTTAGGCGTCAACAGAGAATTGGATATGCCTGTGAGATTTATATCAGAATTTCTTGAATCAACAAAGACACAGATCCAGGGCCTGTCAGAATTGCAAAGTCTACGACTACTCTGCCTGATATCTCAGTCTCTCAAGGCAGCAGCACAAAACTGATCTCTGACTTTCCCCCTCAGAACAGTTCATTAATAAACTGTAGTAGACACTTGTAACCCAAGAATAAGATCCTGTGATTCTGCCAGCAATGACAAGTAACAGGACAAGCACCTGAGTTAGATGAGTCATTGATAAAATGCCTGCATCCTGACTGATAACACAGATCTTACTGGCTGCTACATGCACTGACAAATACTTAAAGATAGGTGCACCAGAAGGTATAATTATCCTTCATTATGCATGCACGTTATGTCATGCAGTAAAGAGTGACCCTAATTGGTAGTATGATAATAACTGAATGTGGATGTAGCCGGCTGAAAAGTTAACATGTCTAGCATGGACACTTGATTGAAAAGCCACTACTTATATTTGATGAAAGATAGATGTCAGGGCAAAGGCCAAGCAGAAGAGAAGACTTAAGTGATATGTAATGACGTCTCTTACATCAGTCCCTGAGGACTTTTCAGAATAGAAGCTCCTGTAATATTTCTTATGTGTACAGCTGGAAACTTTGAAACTGGATTACCCTGCCTTGCCACTCCTGTAGATGAACTGACAGGTTAAATCTAAGTGCCTTATACTAACGGGATATGATGAGAGGGCACTATTTAAAAATTAGAACCAGTCCTACCAAGTCTGAAATTGGAAGTTTGCGATTCTCTTCTGCAAACGGAAATGAAGCTAAGTCAAATATTTACTGCGACTCTGATAAATAAGATTTTTCCTTGTCATCTTTGTTGTGACAACAGGGCTGCGAGGCTAAGCCAGTGATAAACACATTAAGATTCCATTGGATGGTGAAGCAACACAAGGGGCTTAAATAATTTTCTATGATGGAAAAGTAAGAAAAAGCTTGGAAAAATTCAATAATATTACAGAGACGTGACTACAGAGACACTAATGCTACAATGGTTGCTTGAAACCTGCCTCTGTCGCAATCTCACCAAGCTGGTCCTTGAGCAGCTCAGTGTGTTTCATTCTGAGTATGCAGGTTTCTTGGGAAAGGCAGCATTTATTTTACAGTCCTAATTGCCCTCAAGGAAGGAGACGGTGAGTCACAGTGCTTCTGGTGTCAAAGCGGAGTTGCCATGTTACCTTTCACCTTTCTGGTGAAGTGCTACCTTCTTTGACAGCTCTTTCAAGTATTCCATATACTTCACGAGGAGTTCACTCTGTGTGACGAGAATAGATTTCAAAATATTCTGTGGGTTCTTATAATACCTAAGGCAAGTATAGTTCATTGTTAAAAAGCTTAACAAAGTCAGTCCCAACTGCAGAAGTCACTGAAGTTCTTCACACTCTTTAACACTAAGTCTTTTCTTCTGGCTGCCAAGGTTGGCAAGAGCTGCACCTCACTTTAACTTATCCCGAATGGTTTATAAAAATTAGCTAACTAACAAGTGAACCATTACTACCATCCACATAAATGAGATCACTCACGACTCAATGGACAGATTAACAACAATGCCAAAAATGCAGAAAACCTCAGCTGCGATCGATTTTTGAGAAGGTAAAATGCCATCAACATCCTACACCCCATTTGTTGCCAAAAAGCTGAGTTACCTCAATAATACATTGGAAGCATATTGAAAGCAACTGACCATTTCTGGGCCAAATTTCAAAACACTCTTCAGTAAAGTATTCTTGCTTGTATTGATGGTAGATATGCATTGTTACAGGTTTTCAGGCCGGAACAAAAGCGTAGAAAATGTCATGTAATGGGATTAACACGAGCTAAATGACAAAATACCTAAATAAAATTTGAGCCTTGATGTTTCTGAAAGCAAAAATCATAAAAATTAAATTTAAAATACACAACACTCCTCCCTGTTTAGCTATAAACTCCCACTCAATACAGAATGCATCTCAAGTTATATACATATACACTGTGTAAACTACACTAAATAATACAACCACCATGCAGACATACACAGCTTACTAAATTTTAAATTGTCCCATTCAGGCTTAGAAATTTAATCGCTATGGAGGCGTACTTACTCTTGTGGGATGACGTCTTTCCTGACAAGGGGGATCACTCTGCTTGGCAGGAGAGACTTGGGGCTGGAAAACAATGTCAGGTTCAGGGCCTTCTCCGTGGAGGTTGTAAGAGTTGACTCTGGGACTGAAGGAAGTGGTTCTGGCCACCTTTCTTCTCTGACAATTGACTCCGCTATCCTCAACTGGTCGCTGTGTCATCTCCAGATGGTATCAAGATGCAATTTCCACGGTGTAGAATTGTTCAGTTCTGTCCCTAACCTATCTGAGTGCCCACTTTTGATCACCTCTGTAGCCCCCTTGCCACAACTGCTTGTCCAGGAGTGAAACATCGAACCTCCCTGTTTGAGAAGCCTTGACTTTGTCTCAGCTGTTTGCTTGCATATTCTTTCTGAGATGAGATTTAAGGAGATCCAAGTGAGAATGCGAGCAACGACCCAGAAACTGCATAGCGGGTGAGTTATTGGTTGTGGAGTGTGCTGCATTGCAATTTGCGAGGAGGGAATTGGCGAGCTTGTGACTCAGTGTCCGTGTGATGTGTTCTGCTGATATTACTTGCAGTGCATTCTTTAGACCTTGGACACATATTTCTGCCAAACCATTTGTAGCTGGGTGGCACGGTGCCAGGAGGATACACGTCTGGTGGTATATGGCTCATTCCATTCACTTTCAGGAATGACCGAAACTGATCTGCAACAAACTGTGCTCCGATGTCACTGACGAAGTGTTCTGGAACATCAGGCCTTGAGAAGAGGCTTCTCAACACATCAACAGTTTGAAGCTGTAGTGGAGGTTTTTGGGCACACTTCTGGCCACTTTGTGGCTGCATCCACTACTACAAGAAATTTTGTGCCCATGAATGGTCTGGCAAAACCAACATGAATCCTCTGCCAAGGCAATGCAGGCCATTCCCGGGGATGGAGAGGCACTGCTCCTGGCATCCTCTTTACGTGTTGGCATCCCAGTGCATGGCAAGCTGCTTGATTTGCTGCTCCATCCCAGGCCGCCAGGCAAAGCTTCAAGCTGGTGCTTTCATTTTGACCACACCTACATGGCCGGCATGTAGCTCCTCCTACACTTTAGCTCTCAGCTTTGATGGTACAGCAACTCTCAAAAGGCAAATTTATCAAGGGCAGGCTCATCCTGGTGCTGGGAAAAAGTGGGGAACTGGAGTTTCTGCTGCACATTCCAGCCATTTTGGGTGGCCACATAGACCTGAAACAGTGTGGGGTCTTCCCTGGTTTCTCTTTGGACAATCTCTGCCATAATAGGGAGTCATTAGGGAGAATATACCAAAAGGATGGTCCTCTTTCATCACCTTGCAGCACCTGGTCCATAGCTTTCTGCCAGACTGCAGGTGAAGCCTTTTGTCAGTGTCGATGCTGAGGAACACTTTGAACTCTTCTTCCACCCTCATCTAAATCCACCTTGCTGAAGTGTTTTCCTCGAGAAAGGTTTGCAAAGATATCCTCTATCCTGGGAAGAGGGTATTAGTCTACTTTCAGTACTGGCTTGATGGTGACCTTAAAATCACCACAGATCCTGACAGATCCATTCTTACACCAGAAGAAACAGCAAATTATTTAAAATGGAACTGGCACTGGCTTGGCTGTTTCAGTCATTCCACAAAATGAGTTTAAACAGCAATGGCATTGCCCATCGGCTTCACTCAACCTTGAAATAATTTCTTCAGCCTTGATGTGAGCTAACTTACCGGCTACTTTATCACAGGTGGTATAAGGACAGGCTTAGTTAAAACTTGGGTGTGGCATTTTCATTTAACACCGTTTTAACTTTGATATGCTTTGAGTTATTCAATGCATTCTTGAACACTGCTGTGGCATCAATGACTACCTTCCTTAATTTACTTTCAGTTGACTCCATTGCAGGGCACGTGGCATGCAAATGGTAACGGATCTCCAATCGAGTTGTAGTTGTCTCAGTCCTCACGTCCCCACAATGCTGGCCCTTCTGCTTTTACCACATACAAGCACAATGTGGCTTGTTTGTTGTTGTCTTTCACTGTTACGAATGTCATTTCCACAGGATTGATCTTTCCTTCAGTATGTTCTTAGTTGGGTATCTGTAGGCTTCAGTTCAGTATCTTTGAAATGTTGTTTAAACTCATTTTGTGGAATGATTGAAATAGCCAAGCCAGGTATCGAGTTCCATTTTAATGAATTTGCTGTTTCTTCTGGTGTAAGCCATATTGCTTGTTTATTGATCGTTTTCACATTGTAAATTTCAAGGCTACCCAGTCTGGGTCACTCTCGTTATATCAGAATTTTTTTTTATCAAAAGCATGCAGATTAGTGCTCTTTCTGAAATTCCGCTTGACTTTTTAACTTTGTCTCTCCCTTGTTCAATCCACTTAGTTTTTGTCTGCCTGGCATGTTCTTCGTATATGCCTTACTTTGTTGCATTCTCTGCAAGTTTCGCCTTTAAACCTGCATTGGTCAGGTGTATATGAGCCACAAAGGTAACACAATTTGCTTGGCCAGGCTGGTTTCTGTTCATACTCACATTCATTCCTGGCTGCAACTCAGCTACACCACTGTCTGCTGTTTCCATTGATGCAGCAATTTCAACAGTTCTTTTAAACGTAAGTTGTGCTTCAGTTAGGTTTTGAATGCTTCTTTGTAAGATTCCAGAAACTAAGCAAACTCTCAGTGCAACATTAAAGCCATCACTGAATTGACACTGTTCAGACAATCTCTACAATTCAGCAATGTACACTGAAATGGATTCCCTTTCCTTTTGATTCTGCTTATGAAACCCAAGTCATTCTGCAATCAACAACAATTTCAGTTCTAAATGTTCCTGTATCACTTTCACAATATCAGCAAAGATAATTTCAGCTGGTTTGGTTGGAGCAGTCAAACTTCTAAGCGAATGGTATGCTTTTTAGCTATATGTTCAATTCGCTCAGTATACATATTCCAGTTATCTCATGTGCAATCCAATGTGCCTATATTTCTGATGCAGCCAGCCATTTTTGTTTTTTTTAAGTTTGTGGTTATCATCCAGTACTCATTGCTTATAACTCTTGTGAGTTTTGTTCTTTTTCTTCCTTTTTTAAAAATTAGATTTCTCTGCCCCCTTGGAAAGAAGCACATGCTGTGCTGCTGTTTTTTTGTTAATTTGAACATCTTTAGCAACAGATAGGTAGTCACCACATGACAATGACCCAGTAAATGAAGAACATTCCCCTTCTACTTTACATTAACCAACGTAACTAATATAACCCATAAAGATTGTACTATTTTTTAATTGCTGTGTTCCTGTGTTATAAATCCAGCCACAAATATCTTTATTCATGGCATAAATTAAGGTCAAGAAATTCTGAAATGTGCTGTTGTGAGCTAAATGCCTTTGATGTCTTAAGATTTCTAATCAAATCTTTAAATCATTTTCAAAAGTTCACTGGGGAAACATTTTATGGATCTTAAAGAATCAATACGTTATGCAATGACATGATATGAATCGTTTTATGACACATTTGAGGCAGTTTTGTCGTTTTTACAGCCTAGCTTAATTGGGAGTATGATAATTATATTGGAACTTCCTCTGCCACAACTTATTTAGAGGTTGCTCAGAGCAACACACAATAGACATTGTCCAAGATTTCTAAAACATTGAGATTGGGATTTGAGAGCAAGAACTTTAATTTACATAACAACATTCATAATGGTTTACATTCCACGGTACTTAACATACAATGGAATATTTTGTGTAAAGTCATAGCTACAGGAAATGCAGCAGCTAAATTGCATGCAACTAGTTCCAATAAAAAGTAATGAGATAAGGATAATCACCAGATAATCTACTTTAATAATGTTGCTTGAGGATAAATATTAGCCTGGACTCCTTACTCTCATTTGAAAAATTTCTTTAAGAACATTTACATTCATTGGAACAAAACTGTGCCCTGGTTTAAATTTTCATCCCAAAACCAGCATCTGTTTTGAGTACTGCACTGAAATTTTGCTCAAGAATTTGATCTAAAGCCTCCAGAATGTGAGATGAATCAATTCAAAACCTTCTGATCAAAGAACAAACATTATTACTACTACCAAGCTACTGATCACCATATTTCTGTGTACTGAAGAATTCAACTCGATGTCTCAGTTAAACCAGGGAACATTGCCAAGGAAAATTCTCAATGGCTTTATCCTGAGATAGTCCAATTTAACTTGCTACCAAGGACATCTCATCCTCTTTCACGTGGCATGATATTGGATGGGGCAAGGTGGTTTCATGTCAAAGGTATCAACAATATTTAAAATCTCTTACAACAAGCATGTTGAAAAATACTAGCTTGGGAATTAAACACTTCTCTGTGATAGAAATGATTTCTGAGCCTGTCAACCACTTCAGCTATGCTCTTCAAGTCTTTATCAAGAATACTGAAACCTGCCAGGTTATACTATACCAATAATTTCTCAAGGGATGGTGCTCAGAAGCAGAAATCCTGACTGGCTCTCCTCTCACCCAACTTTATCATACTAAGATCCACAAAAAATACTCCAAACTGACTGAGAAGATATATGAGGGCATTAGCAAGACAAGAAGGCCTGAGTTATAGAGAAAGGTTGGTTGGACTAGGTCTTTACTCCTTGGAACATAGAAGAATGAGAATGATGACTTTATAGTAGTGTTTTAAATTACAGTAGTTTTAAATTACGAGGCAGAGGTACAGGGTGAGAGAGGAAGGATTTAAAGGGGACTTGAGAGGGACCTTTTTATGCAGAGGGTGGTGAGTACATCGAATGAGCTGCCAGAGAAAGTGGTTAAGGCAGATACCTAGATATTAAGTTTAAGAGTCTGGATCCATGATATTACACCTATTATTTCAATTTGTTAACTTATCAACATTTCAGAATCAGAATCAGGTTTAACATCACCGCCACGTGTCGTGAAATTTGTTAACTTTGCAGCAGCAGTACAATGCAATACATAATAGTAGAGAGAAAAAAGGGAAAAAATGTGAATTGCAGTTATTTTTAATAGTTAAATAAGTAGTGCAAAAATAGGAAATAATAAAGTAGTGAGGTAGTGTTCATGGTTTCAATGTCCATTCAGAAATCAGATAGCAGAGGGGAAAATGCTATTCCTGAATCATTGAGTGTGTGCCTTCAGGCTTCTGTACCTCCTTCCTGATGGTAGGAATGAGAAGAGGGTATGTTCTGGGTGGTGGGGGTCCTTAATGACAGACCTGCCTTTCTGAGGCACCATTCCTTGACGATGTCCTGGATATTATGGAGGCCAGTGCCCATGATGAAGCTGACTAACTTTACAACTCTCTGCAGCTTACATCGATCCTGGGCGGTGGCCGCCCCCCCCCCCCCCCCCCATTTTCAGTTTAACTTGTCTTTAAGCCCATTGGGTGATACTTAATTGAGATTTGTCCACATTTTCTGACATCCTGGTGATAAAATGATATCAATTAAGCAGAAAGGTAACTTACCTAAGAACTGAAATTAAATGTGACAGCTTCTGTATTTTCAACAACATACTTTTAAAAATTATTACAATTGTCAGCACTAAAATAATACCATTCTTAGTTCTAGACCGTGGAATCACCTAGCAACATGATGGCATTCTGGAAGGTATATCCGATTGAAGAGAGGAGGTCAAAGCAAACAGCAACAGAACAGTCTAATTGCAGAGTGAAAATCTAATGCTTTTCTGATGGCTACAGTCTGTTATCTTTTCTTCAAAATACCAAATAAAGAAATAAAACATCAGCATGTGTACAGCAGTACAAACGGAGATGAAAAAGTGCTGCAGCAATTACCGTACCTATGAGATTCCTAGTGACATGTAAGTTATGAGTTTTAAATATTCATATTAAGTGTTAGGTTGCAATTTTTCAAGTTTGTCTCTCTGGATTCTAAACACCACAGGACTACTTCTAAGGCCTTACTGCTGGGCGTAAATAGGTGCTCAGGTAGAATGATTATCATTCTGTACACTGCCAAGTGTATGTTATTGATGAGCACAAGCGGGGGGCCTGTTTTAGTAAAATTCAGAGCCATTCAGAACACAATCTCTGTTGACAGCAAGCTATTGTGTTTTCTTCCCCCAACTTATTCTCTTTCCACTTTTTCTTTCAATCCAATTTCATCTTCTTTGGAATAAAATCTCACAGGTGCAAATCACATACAGATAAGTACATTTTAGTAAATTAGACAATGACTGTTACCAGCTAATGGAATTTCAGCCTGGTCTGACCCTCTCTCTACCCAATGTTGATACTTCCACCAAGAATCAATGGAAACTAGTCAGGCGGAGTACCCTCTGATCACACATGACCGCACAACCAAACATCTGAGCAGTCACCTTCACAATGGTGCTAAGATTGATCAGCAACGCGATGAGACTGTCCTCAGAAAGGAGGTGGAAGAGCTCGAGGCCTGGTGCAAGGCAAATAACCACTTGCTCAATGCCAATAGGTTATCAGCTTCATGAAAACCCACACCACTCATACCCCTTTTCACAATGGTGGTACAACACTTTGAGGAGTTCCATACATCTCACATAACCTCTCATGGTTCCAGAAGATATCCTCCACAGTCAGTCAGGAAGGCTCACCGACATCTACTTTCTGAGGAGGCCGAAGAGAGTTGATCCTAACATGTTGCTTCACCGTGTAGTACCTCAGAGACCAAAAGTTTGAATAAAAGGCAACCAAAACAAATTAAAATGACTTAGAATCAGAATCGGAATCTTGCTTATTAGAAGCAAGTGAACAACGAGCAGAGTATTTATTATCTGAGCTATCGAGGGACCTGTTCACCAATATCTCAAATAGAGAGGAATTTAAAATGAAAGAGGTTCATGAAAAAGGGTAGCAAGGGAATTGAATAAAACGTTGGCAAACTTGTTTAAAACTGCTCATTATAAGAAGCTTGGGGACAGAGCGGTAGGAGGAGGAGTGAGGAAATATGGTGCCAGCAGATTCTCAGACCCAGGTGATTTCTTCCAGTTCGAAGAGACAACTTATTTGTCTTCTCTTAGGCTTTTCTTTTCTTTTCAATATGGCTGCGGTTGTGTCAGAGTCCATGATCTATAGTTCAAACTATGTTTTTTCTCAAGCGGTGGACTGTGCGGCCTAGTGCTTCACTATCTCCAGGCACGTGTGCCCTTGGGGCTGGGAGGTCGGAAGACGGGGAGCAGCCCTGTGGACGACCCGGTTCCTCGGGGATTTTACCGACTGAAGTATCACAGGAGTCTGAAACATCGATGCTGGGACCTCAAGACAGCAGGTGGTGCGTTTGCTAATTTCCATCGGCTGGTGGAGGGAAGGCTCCTGAACTCAAGCAGTCTTCCACCCCCTCGATGCAGAGTGAGAGCCTGTCGGTTCTCAAGACGGCAGGGGCATGGAGAAGCGACACAGAAGACTAACATCAGAATGGCAAGTAGCTGGACTCCTCTTTTGTTGTTACAGGAGCAACTTTACCTCCCTCGAGGGAGAGACAGCCTGTCTGAGATACCAAGGTGCTGGTTTGTCGACTCATTTTGATGGATCAAAGACTCTTTGGGCTGCTTCTGCTGTTGCCTGCATGGTGGGGTGGGGGTGGGAGGTGTACTTCTGCTGGCATGAGTGGAGGAGGGGCAAATCAATGCTTAAGCGAAGGGAGGGGGGAAGAGGGAGCTCGGGGATTTGACGTTTCTATCATTCATTCTGCAGGGTTTCTTGGTTCATGGATGTTTGTGAAGAGTGCAGATTTCAGGTTGTATACTGTATACCTTTTCTGATAGTAAATGAACCTTATATTTAGGCCTTTCAATATTCAGTAGGTTTCAATGAGATTTTCTCTCATTCTTTTGAACGCCAGTGAATACAAGCTCAGAGCTATCAAACACTCCTCACATTTTAACCTTTCCACTCCTGAGGGAATTCTCATAAACCTTCTCTGGACCCTCACCAATGCCAGCACATTCTTTCTTAGAAATGGGACCCACTGCAGCACCAGTAACCTGGATTCAATTCTGCCAATGTCACTTGAGTGTAATTGGATGGCGTGGGTCTGCTGCATCTCTAGAAATAAATAAAGCTGCTCACAATACTCCAAAAGTAGTCTGGTCAGTGCTCTTATACTCTAGACCTCACAAAATGAATGCTAACATTGCTCTTTTGATCCTTACACTGACTCAACGTGCAAGTTCATTTAAGGTAATCCTGCACCTCTAATCCCTGTTTAGAAAATAGTCTACGTCTTTATTCCAGGCCAGTATCTCTCCTGTAATACCATGGGTTCTTATCTTGCTTAACAGCCTTATGTGCTGCACTTGTCAAAGTCCTTCTGAAAATCCAGTGAACAACATCCACTGAATCTGCTTTGTCTACACGGTCTGTTATTTCCTCAAGGAATTTCTACAGATTTGTCAGATGAGATTTCCCCTTCAGGAAACCACACTGACTTTGGCCTATTTTATCATGTGCCTACAAATGCATCTTTAATAATGGACTCTAACATCTTGCCAACCAGTGAAATCAGGCTATCTGGCCTATAATTTCCTGTCTTTTGTCTTCTTCCCTTTGTAAACAGTGGAGTGACAATTGTGATTTTTCATTTCTCTGGAAACATTCCAGAATCTAGTGATTCTTGAAAGATCACTACCAGTGCCTCCATAATCTCTTTAGCTACCTCTTTCAAAATCCTGGAGTATAGTCCATCTGGTCCAGGTGAAGGGGTCAGGGATTATTACTGTTGCCGTTTCTTTCTGCGAGCAAGAGATCGGGGATTATTATTGTCACTGTTTATTTTCTGCAGGGGAGGTGGTAGGGGATTTTGGTGCCTGTGTGCTTTTTCTCTTTACTTTTTCGGTGACAGAAGGGAGACGATGTCTTCTTATTCATCAATGCCCATGATCTTTCTGTACTTTATGGCTATCTGGAGAAGCCAAATATCACAGTTGTATTGTACAAACATACTTTGACAATTAAATGAACCTCACAGGGAGCAACCATCTCAGACCTGTTGGACAACCCCTAGGGCAGAGACTCCTCAAGCACTATCTCTTGGATCTCCCTACCAATACCCCTCTGAATTGTTATTGCAGCATCTTTCTATCCTGAAGTGAATATTTCAATTCTATCTGTATCTAGTTAAGGTTTCATTTCCACAAAAAAGTTGATTTGCAATAAAGTAAGCAACCAGAAAGGGCAAAATAGCATTTAAAATATCCTTGCTGCATTAATGTTTTATAAAGCATAGTTTGCTTTCTATTCTTCACAATATTCTGAATATGCTTTAGTTGAAATGATTAATTTTCCTTAAGAAAGTGTGAACAGAAGAGTGAAGCATTAACTAAACTTCTTTAATTTTATTGTCCAATTAACATTTAAGAGACAGATGACTAACTGATTATGTTTGCTATTTTTATGGAAGTAATCCAATTTCTATAAAATCAGTGCTTTGTGTTGGATATTTAAGCCCTTCCAAGACTACTTGACTGCATCATGCAAATTCAAAATGGAAGGTGTATCTCTGCACAGCCACAACTGCTGCATTTACCGATCTCAGGTAAGTTTGTCCAGTGTGATAGTATTGTGTCAACAAAAAAAAAGTCAACTCAAAACTGAACAGCAGCCACAAAATCAATACTGGATGCTCTCAGCCAATAACTTGTACATCCCCGCAGGACTAGCAGATTCAGACGTTCAGAGAGAGGAGATCACAAACAGATGGTGCAGAAACACTCAGTGTGATCACATTACTGCAAAGAAAATGCCTGAGGTCAGTTTCCCCCTCATGATAACAAAGGTAACCAGCACTAACTCTGATACCATTCATAGCTGTGGTGCCAATCACAACTTGCGCAGCTTGACTGTAAGGGCAGCACTGCCGTTAGTGAGCAGCTTCCTGTGGGAAAGAGGTGAGACAGGCCACTAAGAACCCTTACCCGCCTCAGTGCCCGACTGGCGAGCCAAGCATGGTGAAATCAGGTTGCGATGCAATAACTGAGAGCCTTTAATAGAATAAGGTGTAGATTATGCATTAGCTTTTGCACTGCCCGTAGATTAATAATGGGTCACAAATGATTCAGGATCTTTCACGGAGCAAGCTTAACACCAGACCACTAACACAGTTGGTGAATGGACACAAGAAGGAGAACATTATTGGCGCAAGAAATAAAAATCAAACAAAATTGTTGGTGCTAGAAGTCTTAAGAAAAAATAGAAAAATGCAGGAAATATTCTGCAGGTCAGGCAGCATCTGTACACAGAGAAACATAATTGATATTTCACGTCTAAGGGATTTGATGAAACCATTTTTGTAAAGGGTCTTTGACTTGAAACTTTAAATAAATTTCTCTTTCTACAATGTTTATCTTACAGAGTTTTCTTGAGGAGTTTGCCAAGATGATTATCATGAAGGTTCACGAAGGAAAGATGGTAGATATTGTTTACATGGACCTTAGCAAGGCCTTTGACAAAGCATGGGAGGCTGGTGCAAAACTTTAAATCATTTGGCTTTCAGGATGAAGTAGTAAATTAAATTCAAAATTGTCTAGTGGGAGAAGTCAGTGAGTGATAGTAAACGGTTGTCTCTCTAACTGAAGGCCCGCGACTAGTGTTGCGTCGCAGGGTTTGGTGCTGGGTCTGTTGTTTATTTATCATGCATGTTAATTATTAAGATAATATTATTGTAAACTGGATCAGCAACTCTTTGGATGGCACCAAGATTGAAGCATAGTGGACAACAAAGAAGGCCATCAAACTTGAAATGTGATCTGTACCAGCTGGAAAAATGGGTTGAAAAATTGCAGATGTAATTTAATGCAGACAAGTGTGAGGTGTTGCATCTTGGGAGGACAAATCAGGATGAGGCTTACACAATGAATGGCAGGGCACTAAGATGTGTGGTAGAACAAAGGGATCTGGGAATATAGATCCGTAATTTCTTGAAAGTGGTATCACAGTAGACTGGGCCATAAAGAGAACTTTTAGCACATTGGCTTTCATAAATCAGAACATTAAGTCCGGGAGTTAGGATATTATGTTGAAGTTGTAAACTAAGGCTCTTTTCCCTGAGGTTAGATGAGTCTAGGACTAGAGGTCATAAGTTTAGGGTTAAAAACGTAAGGGGAACCCGAGGAGGAACGTCTTCTCTCAGTGGGTGGGTGACAGTATGGAATGAACTGCCAGTGGAAGTGGTGGATGGTGGTTCAATTGCAACGTTTAAGAGAAATTTGGATAAGTACATGGATGAGAGCGGTGTAGTGGGCTATGGTCCAGGTGTGGGTAAATGGTACTGGGCAGAAAAACAGCTTGGCACAGACTGGATCAGCTGAAGGGCCTATTCCTGTGCTGTAGTGCTTGTTGATACTGGGAGATGCTGCCCTGTTGAGTACATACACCATTTAACGTCATTACTGGAACAAAGCCATACAAGCACGGGGAGGGTCTTATGGATAAAGTTAATGTTTTTGGTGATAAATTCTAAAAAGCAAAGTGAAAGATCAGGCTCAGAGTAAAAGAAGATTTGGGAAGGCTAGACTTCATATTCTGGAAAATTAGATGGATCAGAGATGTAAGCTAACTAAATGGTCTCGAGAAATGTGATAGTTTCCTTACACCTGCTGTGGATGAGGCAAGTGAAGAAAATCGGGCAGAACTTTCGAATAACGCTCATTGAGAAATAAAGCCTTATTTTATCCTTTCTCCCGGTGTAGTTGTTGCTTTGATAGAGGCAATGGAAATTCAGCTTCTTGTAATCAAGCTACACCTAATGCTAATGCTCCTTTTGAAATGGTACCTGTTTAATTTTGGAAGCATTCAAAATCATATCACCCAATAATAATTTAGAACAGAAAATTAAATAAATATTCAGTTAATACCAGAAAAAAATATTTATTTTATTTTATTTAGAGACCATCATGGTCATCATGCGCCATGTTGTGTGACGTTGGCATTCACGGCCTTCCATCCATCTTTAATTGAGATCTCTAATAAGCTCTTCAAAACGTTTGCCTGTCCATCCCTTGATGAACGTCATGTGCTGTCGACCATGACTTTTGACTTCCATCAACTTCTCCCGTCACTGCAAGATGTTTGAGTTTCTCTTTCCTCAGTATGCTGCCATTTCCTGATCGATGATATCTGTTCTCTTCTTATTCCGCCTTTTCACAACTCTTCCTCATTTGTTACTCTGTCCTTCCACAATATTTTCATCACTCTTCTCAAAAACCATCTTCCTGCAGCTTCGAATCTTTCCTCATTTTGCTTTTATATTGTCCCATGTTTGCTTCCATGTGAGTGTGGAATGCACGAAGCACCACAACACTCGAGTTTTGTACCCATAGAAATGTTATTCTTTAGTTTCTTGCTTAAATGCTCCAATGTGCATTTAGCAATCCTAATCTTTCCTCTAATTTCAACATCAGCCCTACCATCAGATATTACCATGCTCCCTAAGGAACTGAACTTCCACGTTTTGTCTAATTGTTTCTGTGCCCACTTTCAGTTCGCCTTTACGTATTTCTTTCTTCTTTGTGACAACCGTACATTCAGTCTCCTTGCACTTGATGGTCAATGCTCTCTTAGTATTTTCTTCAATGACTTTATCTACTATTTCTTGGAGCTTCTCTATAGAAGTAGCTATCAGCACTGTGTTGTCCATGTATTGTAGGTTGTTCAAACCGTTCCCAGCATTTACCATGTCTGGAATACTGTTAATTTCTCCTCAAATCTTCTCTCTAGAACAGTTGAATAGGCCGGGCAAGAGAACACAAACATGTCTGACTCCCCTCCTAATCTGGGCAAAATCAATTGTCTCATTTTCAACTCTCGTTCCTGCTCTTTGTTCCCAATACAAATTACTGATAATTCTGACATTGTTCCCAACGATGTCCAAGTGCTGAGGGATATTTATAAGCCTGTCATGTCTCAACTTATCAAAAGCTTTGGTGTAATCAGTGAAACACAGAAATAGCTCTTTCCAGGCCTCTCACAAATTATTCTAAGGATGAAGATTGCATTTCACACTCCAGTGATAGCATGGAATAGGTCCTTTGAGCAATGCCACCCAGCAACCCCGATTTAAACCTAACCTAATCACGGGATAATTTACAATGACCAATTAATCTACCTGATACATCTTTGGATTGTGGGAGGAAAATGGAGTACCCGGGGAAAACCCATGCATTCCAGAGAGAGGACGTACAAATTAGTTATAGAGGAAGCCATTATGGTACTCCGAACTTTGACACCCTGAGCTATAATAGTGATGCGTTAACTGCTACACTACCACGGTTCCCAAAGGTTTTTATAAGCTTATCACCTCTCGATGTAATTACCAATGTAAATAAATTTTCTCTTACATCTGTTTTTTTTAAGTTTACCGACCAGAGAGTAATATTATGGGATTTTAAAAGAAGCATTCCTTTTTCTTTGAGGGAATAATAACTTAGAAAAAATAATAGTGCTCATATTATGCTATATTACTGTCCACAGATGTTCATAGGAATCGTTAAGATTACCACTGCTTCCAAAATATATTAGCTTGTACTGTACTGTTGTTCAACTAATACTGAAGTTGTACTTAAAGTGATATTTTCTGTAAGGTTGAATGATGCTGAAGTGGATAATTATCAACAGCTGAGGTTCAACCATCCCATACAGAAACAGATTTCAAAAAGGCAGCTGAATCTTCTTGGACTTGATCCACATCAACTGCCATCATTGGATCTACAGATGTAACAGTCCTGGAATAAATAGTGAACTGACCTTGAACAAGAGGGGACGCTAGGATGAAGAAGTGATTACACTGATGAATGATGAGACCCATTAAGTACATATGGATGGCATTAAATTGACAACGTGGAGGTGGATGTTAACAAAAAATACTTTAATTCTCCTGTTGAGAATGAGATAGATCAAAATTACCATGAGTTTAGATAGAACTTTACAGGAATCCAAATTGACTATTTCACAATAAGAATGCTTATCTGTATTAAAATCAAATATATTAAATTCACTCCATTTGGAAATTTCACACAACTATTTGGATTTAATTCCCCTCATGAATATCAAATGAATTGTCTTACTACAAACAGTAATCCACAATATCACTCAATGTATGGCACTCTACAGCTAAGTACCAGCTTTCATGGCCATTATCATTATTTTGTTGTCAAAATGTGGTTTTATGTTCTTTTAACGATAATAAAAAGCAGCATCCATCATCAGGGATCCCCACCACCCAGGACACGCTCTCTACTCGCTGCTGTCACCAAGAAGGAGGTGCAGAAGCCTCAGGACTCACACCACCAGATTCAGGAACAGTTATTACCCCTCAACCATTTGGCTCTTGAACCAAAGGGGACATGTTCACTTAGCTTCACTTGCCCCGTCATTGAGATGCTCCCACAACCGGAATTGAACTCTGAACGCTGATGTCTGAGCTGTAATAGTGTGATGCTAACTGCGGCGCTACCGTGGCATTCGAGATCTGCGGGAATGTGAATCTGTATGTGAGTACGGTCAACATGGTGAACTGCTGGTACCTTGAAATGGATTAGTGAACGAGAGTTTGATATATTTAAACTGGGAGCATTATTTCCAACATACAGAGAAGAATGCTGTCTATTAGGTTGCAGGGAAGAATGCAGTCTCATCTTAGTTGCCTCCCCACCTCCGGTGAAGGAGGACATAAATAAGTTTGTACAGAAACTTGGCATTAGGCGCGCAGTGCAGGAGTGGTGGAAGTGTAAAATTAGGAAGTTATGAATGTCACAGTCCTTCTATGAAGAAGGGAATAGCTTGTTTATGGTGGAATACTACTTGAGGTGGAAAATGTCCATGAAGTTTAATCAAAAAATGTAAGTGAAGCAAACCGTCTGCAGCTGGCGGTTCTGTTTAAAGATGCTGTGGACGGCCACAGAGAGAAACAGATTAAAGATCAGATTAGCTTTATTTGTCACATGAATATCAAAACATACAGTTTGCATCAACAGACAACCCTGTACGAAGGTGAGCAGAGGGTAGCCTGCAAGTATTGCCAGGCTTCCAGAACCACCATTGCTTGCCCACAACATAACCCGAATCCACAAGTCTGGAACATAAGGGGAAACTGGAACACCCAAAGAAACCCACAAGGGCCACAGGGAAAGCACACACAGTAAATACAGACTTGCAGGACTTGATCACTGGCATTGTAAAGTGTTAGGCTGACCGCTATGCTACTGTGCCACCCACTTCAGAACAGAGACCATTTTAGAGAATCTGTGGTGAAAGTTATCCAGAAGACAGAAAAAATATGTGGCTTTGAATGCTAGTAAATCTTTCTCTTGGACACATGATTTGTTGTGTCACGTGTGAGCTGAGTGCTTGCCCCTGGTCCTCACCTCAGATTCTTAAGCTGCTGCTTAACTTGTGCTTAAATATTCATTACAGATACCAACTTCCACTAAAATATTCAAGGAAGGTAAGCTAGACTTGTGACACCAGCTAAATCTGCCTCTAAACTTGTTTTATGTTAAATATATACATTAAAACTTGCTATACAATGTTGTCTGCTACTCTCAAGAAATCTCATGGAGTATCATCAGTGGAAACCATGTATATATCATGTCACAACGGAAGAAAAAGTCAGTCTAGCAGGGATATTTAACCAGTAAGATCACAAACAGAAAATCAAGAATTGCATCTGAAATCTGTAATTTTGCTAACTGTCTCTCTGAAATTGGTACTCTCACCTCTAAGGAGGTTGCAGACTCAAGTCCAACCCTGGAGAGTTAGATGAACTGTAAGTTGCCACTCTAGACTCAGACAACATTTGTTAAAAACTGAGGTCCAATCGATTTTCACAAGTGGATCTAAAAGATTCCCAGTCACTAGTTCAAAGAAGAGCTAACTGCCCTGACTAAATTTTGTCTGCTTGAGGAACTCAGTGGATTGAGCAGCATCTTTGGGATAAAGGAAATGGCAATGCTTGAGTTGAAACCCTAACAGGGACATCAAGGACTGTTACTTGCTCCAAATTCCAGCCTCTTATTATCAAAATGTCAAGAGAATGTTAAGGGTTTTTCACCTATATCATATTTGATTTTGGTAATTATTTATTACAACACCAGCCATCTTTAAATGCATTCTACTTTTGAGCACATATCAGATTTCAGTATACAGAGAACACAGGCCACAACCAAGTGGCCAGCATTGATGAATACACTATCAGTCTGTACAACAAAAATTGTTTTAAAGGGTTTGGCAGGGTAGAAATAGGAAAATGTTTACCTTGGCTGAAGAAACTAGAATTAAGGCAAGTTATCTAAAAATAAGGAGCAAGACATGTAGGGCTGAAATAAGGAGAAATTTCTTTACCCAGAGGGTGTTGAATGTTTGTAATTCTCTATACTGGTGGGGGCTCAGTGATTGTATTCAAAACTGAGATTGATATCTTTCAGGATATTAGAGGAATCAAGTGATATGGGGATAAGGCAGGAGAATGATGTAAAGTTACTAAGGTAGGTGGCATTGTGGATAATGAAGTAGGTTTTCAAAGCTTACAGAGAGATTTAGGCCAGTTAGAAGTGTGGGCTGAACGATGGCAGATGGAGTTTAATGCTGATAAGTGTGAGGTGCTACATTTTGGTAGGAATAATCCAAATAGGACATACATGGTACATGGTAGGGCATTGAAGAATGCAGTAGAACAGAGTGATCTAGTAATAATGGTGCATAGTTCCCTGAAGGTGGAATCTCATGTGGATAGGGTGGTGAAGAAAGCTTTTGGTATGCTGGTCTTTATAAATCAGAGCATTGAGTATAGGAGTTGGGATGTAATGTTAAAATTGTAGAAGGCATTGGTAAGGCTAAATTTGGAGTATCGTGTACAGTTCTGGTCACCGAATTATAGGAAAGATATCAACAAAATAGAGAGAGTACAGAGAAGATTTACTAGAATGTTACCTGTGTTTCAGCACCTAAGTTACAGAGAAAGGTTGAACAAATTAGGTCTTTATTCTTTGGAGCGTGGAAGGTTGAGGGGGGACTTGATAGAGGTATTTAAAATTATGAGGGGGATAGATAGAGTTGATGTGGATAGGCTTTTTCCATTGAGAGTAGGGGAGATTCAAACAAGAGGACATGAGTTGAGAGTTAGGGGGCAAAAGTTTAAGGGTAACACGAGGGGGAATTTCTTTACTCAGAGAGAGGTAGCTGTGTAGAACGAGCTTCCAGTAGAAGTGGTAGAGGCAGGTTCAGTATTGTCATTTAAAGTAAAATTGGATAGGTATATGGACCGGAAAGGAATGGAGGGTTATGGACTAAGTGAAGGTCGGTGGGACTGGGTGAGAGTAAGCGTTTGGCACGGACTAGAAGGGCCGAGATGGGCTGTTTCTGTGCTGTAATTGTTATATGGTTATACTTCTCTCTGGGCATAGGAACTGTTAGAGCTGACCAAGCAGAAGAGTACAGTTCCTCAATGAGATTTCACTTCTCAATGCATGCCTTCCATGATGTGCACAAAAATTAGAAGCACAAGTAACACATTCGACCTTTTGAGCCCACAAGATCATTCGCAATTATTTATTTACCTCGGTTTCACTTTCCTGCAGTACCTTTGCACCTCTTGATCTACTTAACACTTTTAAATAACTAGAAATCTTTTGAGTTCCGGTTTGTATATAATCAGTGACAAAGTCTTCACAGCCTTTTTGTTAGAAGGTTTTAAAGTTTCCCTATGTGCTTACTGAAGACATTTCTTCCCCTTGTCCTGCAAATGCCATGCTCAGAACTCTGCTTCGTGGCCGTCAGCCTCTGGATCTGCAAGCTGCTCTTCCGCCACACTGGCTGAGTGAGCAGGTTGCTTAGCATGCTGCACACCGTTGGGTTTGGCACGCACAACAGGACACCCCTGAAGTAATGCAGGCAATGGTATCACATCTTGGAGAGAGCAAAGGCATTTTCTGATACTCTGTTGGCTTTGGGGGGGCTCTGAGTGTATTGGCATCAGCTGCTTTGATTGGAGTATGAACTACTCCGAACAGCGTCAGAAGTAAAGGGTAGCCCTGGTCTGACACACGCTACTCTTATATACAAAGCTGGCTGAAAATAACCAGCAAAATGGACTCCCTTAGTATGTAGCTGGTGACCAGGAAACATGGATTTGACCAGCAAAGAAAATCTCTTCTCTCATTGATGACCAGCTGTGAATTTAGGAGATGGATGAAAACATTTGGGATATCAATGGGAACTCTGCACAATTACACAGGTGCGGTCAGTGCCTGCACACACTAGCACTAAGGCAACGATGATGGCAAATTTCAGCCCTGGGACATCCCTTACTGAAATCCTTCCTTTGCCAACGGAGAGCCTTGGTGACCACCTTTGACGCGCTGACACTCTCACTGAGCCGCTGCCTGTAAAATTCCATTGCTCAGGAGGTTGAGAGTCACTGTCACATTGATCTCCACAGAGTGTGCAGTCCAGGTACAAGAACATGGCTGAACATCAGTCTGCAAGGTTTAATTCATCTCTGTCATGACAGGCCCTGAAAGCCCAGCTGCATGCTCCTTACTCTTCAGACTGATCCAGGTTGATGTGGCATCTCAAAAAGCTCAATGGGAATTGGCTTTTCACAGATGAGTATGTCTTTTCTTGCTGCCCCCAAGTCTGTGATCCTCCCTTTGTGCCACACACCTCCAAAAGCAAATAGTAATGGAATAGACATCACTACTGAAACATCCACTTTATGAGTAGCTCAGCGGCTACATTCTGGGTGGAAAAACATTCCCTGCCACATGTAGCAGCACACTTTGTGGACTCTGTAAGTTGCTTGAGCAGATCACAATCAATTATGAAAGGATTCATGCTGTCAATAGCGAATGCCTTTAAACAACCAGTAAAGCTAGATAGAACATTGTGCTCTTAACTGTTACTACCACTGTTCCCCAATGGTTATTGTGTGGATCACTGAATTCCAATTTATGCTGTCACAGGTGAAAACATGTGGTATGTGACCAGCAACTCATTATGACCTACTGCTGGGAGAAGGTCAGGTACTCCACTGTGAATTGCAACTACAAGTGCCCTACCCAATTTAATCACTGGCAGAATTCCTCTCAGGAATTATTACTAACATGATCCAAACTGCTTTTTTTTTTAAATCCAAAAATCAATCATTGATCAATCAGCACTTAAGGAAAACGTCAATTTCTTGGCTTTCATTTGCTATAAACCTCTTTTAGGATGTTTTGAGGTTGTGAAAAGTGCTGTACAAGTGCTCATCTTCTATTTCTGTCTTAATGGCTCTTAACAAAAGGATGTCAGAACTGAAAACCTGACCCTTTTTAGATTTCCAAGCTGTAACGGAATGCTTCCAACAGTGCAGTGAACATCTACACCACTGAAATTAAATACTGCCATACAGAAAATCTGAAGTAAAAACTAAATTGCTGGAAATGCTCAGCACATCAGGCAGCAGTCATAAAGAGAAAATGACTCCACATTTCAAGTTGGTGATTTTTCATTGAACTATTGTTTTCACTACCCCCAGATGAAGAGTCATTGACCAGGAACATTTAGTATTTTTCTCACACCCCAGTTGCTGCATGATCTGTTAAAGCCTTCCAATTTTTACTTTGCTAGGGAGTTATATCTGGCTGCTCAGGTTCATTCTTGTAAGAGCAGATGATTTGTGAAACTGAAAGTTGAATTATTTTTAAAAAATATATACACTGGATGTTCAAGGCTGCTGTCATGAATGCATGCAAAATCCTGGAGTTTTTTTCACTTTGCCTTGTCTACTGATCAATGGAAATAAAATTAGTAAATGCTGTGAACACTCAGTAGGCCTGTCGGCACTGGCTGGGCATCTCCAGTCGTCTGTGATTTTATTTCAGATTTTCACCATGAGCAGCTTTTGATTTTCAGAGCCACATACACTGTTAGCTGTACTAAACTGATGATGTTTGAGGGGTAGGAGTAGAGTTAATACTACAGGCATCGATGTGTGTGTATGTGTACGTGCGGGTGTATGTGCATAGGTGTCAGATAGTAATAAATAAAATATAAAGGAAATAATAAGGTTTACCACCATGTGCTACCAAGCATCATCTTGGCTCTCTTAGCCCTCTGGCTAAGATGTGAGCTTGCATTCATCACTGTTCTCATTGTCCTTTCATTTTGAGTCAAGCTCCAAAGTATAGCTTGTTGCCCAGTTTATAGAAAAGCAATTAATACAACAGCAAAGGTGTTGGGTGGGAAACTCAGACAGCCTAGTAACAGGAACAATTCCAGCTAGAGCCTTTGCTTGAGGTGACCTGCCAAATTCTCTTTATTGCCTCAGGCTTCACTAAATTTCATCCACAGCCTGAGGTGAGGCCCCAAATCCTGCTGGTGGCTGGGCAATTTAATTAAGTCTCACATGTGGAATGTTAAAACCACCGCTTCTGTTTCAAAGATTGGCTAATCTGCCACTCCCATCAGTATTTATATTAAATCCCCAGTATTTTGTAGCTTTTTGTTTAAACCTTCTGCTTTCTGTCTCAAAGCAATCAGCTGACAGCCACCACTAATTTAGTTGACACACCTCTTGGAATGTATCGCTGTCTCCAGAATATTTATCAAACAGCAATAGTCAGAAAATAACTATTTCTCCCAGGACTACATTTTAGATGCTCTTGCAGTCATAGTGTAACAAGACTGATATTGAGTATGTAAAATTAATGCAAATTAAATCAGGTCTTTAAAGTCACGATGATGACCAAAATTCAGTTCTTTGCAAGGAAAACAGAATCAACTTAACATGGTCTTTTCATTTGGGGAAAGAAATTAATCTTCCTACCTGTAATAACTATTTGACCTGAGGGAGGTCAGGCTGAACTAGATTTCTAGGAAAACAATGAATTAATTATATTTTGCAGTAATGTTATCACTGTAACAGGATATGTTTATAAATAATTTAAAGTATTGGTTTTTATTCCTTTTCTGTCCTGAATACAAAGCAAAAATAAATTATCTTCATAGAATGGGGGGGGGGGGGGTGTATGAGAAACTGTCTGTTCCATACAACACTACAAATTGTAAATTTTCAGGAATAGGTACCACAGTGATTATGTTATTGGACTGCCAGATGAAGGTAGGTATACACATTTGTAATTTACTGTGGCAGTGCAAAGTTAAATTTAGTTAATTAAATAAATCCAAATTTAGAAAAGGTAATATTAACGCTGGGGACTACAAAGTGATTAGACTGTAATGAATATATACCTGGATAACTAACTCCTTTCAGGAAAGGAAATTTTACAGTCACTCACAGTCTGGTCTATTATATGACTCCATATATATTGTAATGAGTTTTATTTGGTTTAATCAGAAGATAGAGAGATTAGATAGATGGATCATTTTTTGGTATTAGCAATTTGTAACGAGCAAAGTACTCAAAATTATTCATAAATTGTATTAATGAAAGGACCCAGTCAGTGTACAGTATCCACTTTTGCTGATGACAGAAGCTGGGATAGGACACAAAAAGCTTCATGAAGTCAGCCGTTAGGTTAATCGAGTGGGCAAGAAGTTGATAGATAGAGTTTAGTGTTGGAAAATTTGAAGGTATTCCACTTTGACAAAAGTAAATTGTTAGTTAAAAGGAGTCAGACAACAAGATATTGTGCTGTGGAGCAATCCCTGGGTCCTCATACATGAAACATAAACATGAAGGTACAGCGAATGCTCAGGCAGCTTAGCGAGATGTTGCCCTCTGTTTCAAGGGAAATGGTAAACAACAACAGCAGTTTCGAATCAACCTTACAGGGCAGTGATGAGACTGCCAGGTAAGTCTTCTTGAAACAAGCAAGATTCTAAAAGGGAACTGAAGGCTGGTTGCTGAGAAGATGAGTCCCTAGAAATGAAAACTAGAACAAAGGGGCAAAACTCCAGTTAAACTCCAGGTCTTCTCAGAGATCTGCCATAGAGTTATCAAGCGTCATAACAGGCCTTTCAGCCCACCAAGATGTGCTGACCGTCAAGCAGCTGTTTACATTAATCCTACACAATCACGACTCTCCATATTTCCATCGACTCCCTCCAGATTAGACCACTCACCTTAGCATTAGGGGTAATTTAACAATAACCAATTCACTTACAACCCACATAACTTTGAGCTGTGAGAGAAAGACAGCACACACCTGGAGGAAATCCATGTAGACACAGGGAAAGTGAGGAAACTCCACTCTGACATTGCTGGAGCTGAGGACTGGACCCAGGCTGCCAAAGTGCTACCCCACTTTTTGAAGTTGTCTGCCACAAACAGCTCCAGAGAATGAGTCTGAAGTCAGAGATTGACCTTAAGTTCCTAGCGATACACACAAAATACTGGAGGAACTCAGCAGGTCAGGCAGCATCTGTGGAAAAGAGTAAACAGTTGATGTTTCAGGCCGAGACCCTTCATCAGGAGTGGAAAAACAGATGAGAAGTTAGAGCAAGAAGGTGGTGTGCAGAGGAGGGAAAAGGGTGGAGGGGGGTGAAACAAAGAGCTGCAAAGTTGATTCGTTAAAGAAGTAAAGGGCCGGAGAAGCAGAAATCTGATAGGAGAGGATAGAAAACCACGGTAGAAAAGGAAGGAGGGGAGCATTAGAGGCTGGTGATGGGCAGGTAAGGAGATAAGGTGAGAGAGGGAAACAAGAATGGGGGAATGTGGGGCAGCGGATGGAACGTAGGAAAAGTGAAGACGGAGGAACTAAGAGAAGGGGATAGCATTTCCTCCATCTCCACAACTAATAAGTTGTTTTCCTTCTTCAAAGAAAAGGCTTTCCCTCCTCCACCATCAACGCTGTGCTCACCAGTATTTCCTCCATTTCGCACAAGCCTGTCCTCAGCCCATCCTCCCACCACACATCCAGGGATAGGGTTCCTCTTGTCCTCACCTACCACCTAAGTAGCAGCCTTGTCCAGCACATAATTCTTCATGATCACCACCATCTCCGACGGAATTCTACCAGCAAGCACATCTTTCCCTCCCCACCGGCCCAACTTCCAGTTTTCCACAGGGATTGCTCCCTACGCGACTCCCTTGTCCATTGGTCCCTCCTAGTACTTATCCTTGCAAGCGGAACACGTGCTACACCTGTCCCTACACCTCTTCCCTCACCTCCACTCATGGACTCAAACAGTCCTCCCAGATGAGGTGACACTTCACCTGGTGAGTCTGTTGGGGTCATCTACTGTATCTGGTGCTCCCAGTGTTATCTCCTGTATTTCAGTGAGACCTGGCCTAGACTGGGAGCCACTTCGCAGAGCACCTACACCCCGTCCACCAGAAAAAAGTGGGATTACCTTGGTGGCTACCCATTTCAATTCAACTTCCCATTCCAACATGTCAGCCCATGGCCACCTCTACTGCCACGATGAGGCCACACTCAGGTTGGAGGAGCAACACGTTATATTCCATCTGGGCAGCTTCCAACCTGATGGCGTGAACATCGATTTCTCAGAATTCCTATAATTGCCCATCCTGTCCTTCACCATTCCCATTTCTGTTTCCTTCTCTCACTTTATCTCCTTACATGCCCATCACCTCCGTCTGGTGCTCCTCCCCCTTCCCTTTCCTCCATGGTCCTCTACCCTCCTCTATCACCTACCACCTGTACTTTTTCCTCTCCTCCCCCTACCTTCTAACTTCTCATCTGTTTTTCCAGTCCTGGTGAAGGGTCTCTTCCTGAAAAGTCAACTGTTCACTCTTTTCCATAGATGCTACCTGGCCTGCTGAGTTCCTCCAGCATCTTGTGTGTGTTGCTTGGATTTCCAGCATCTGCAGACAAGGGATATGGAGAGCGTGGGAAAGTGACATGGAGACCATGATCTCACAGAATGGTAGAGCAGGTTTTGAGGGGCTAATTGGCTTGGTCATAATTAGATTTGTATGTTCCCTAATTGCCTGCTCTCTGAACTTGGCTATCAAACTCTTTAGTTCTATGAAGCTACTCAGAGAAACAATAAGAAAGGATCATCCAGTGGCAGCTCAGGCACTGAAGTATGGATAGCACACCCAGCCCTGACAGGCCTGCAAACCTTTCCTCCCACACAACATAAGTAACACTGTTTCTGTGCGGCTTCCAGCTCTCACATTTACCTGATCCACCTCTTACAAACATTTCCCCTTCACAACCTCTCTATCTCAATTCAAGGAGTCTACTACAAACCTGCAGATTTCCATCCACGTTACTTAAAGGATACCATTTCAATAACCTACCCTGGTGATATCATGTTCGAACGCCAGCTAAAAGAGGTTCTCAGCTCTTTTAGTTCCATTTCCTCCCGGCCTACTTTACCCTTACTTTCCAATTAACAAGCCTTCACGTTCAATGGACCATCCCTGTAATTAAAGACACCTTCAAGGTGTTGCCACCACCAGATGCATTTTCTCTTCCCTCTTTTTTTTTTTAGCATTAAAGAGACCAATCCATGTAAAACACTCTGGACTAGTCTTCTACCCAGACCCATTTTATGGTGTATTTCACTTTAACCATAGAACGTGTAAAATTCAATCTTCAATATCCTCCTTTCACAACTTTCAAATGTACTTTTCTTCATGTAAGTCCTAAAACATACATCTATATAATTGGGTTCTCTTTATCTAGCCTTCGGATTTGTGTGAAAGTGTGATCACATTTTAGGTTATACTTATGCAGAATTAGAGAAAATTCTACAGAATTCACAATTTTTCTAGCATCACTGTACAGCATATAACCAAAGGAAGCAATGTTGTTCCAATCCATGGTGCACCAACAAGACATACATCACACACAACAGGTAAAACTAAATAGTACCAAAAATAAGTTAATAAAATATAATTCAAAGTGCATGTACTGCACAGTGAAGGTAAACAGTAAAAGCTTGACGAGACCTACAGTGCATCCCACTCCCAATCTACCCCCTAGATTTGGGCTTCTATAACAAAGCACAACATAAACTTCAGAAGCAGAACTTCATCTTTCATCAAGGCACCTGATAGAATCTGACTAAAAGAACAAAAACTTTAGATAATTTGACATCTCAGATTTGTACTTCACATGTCAAGCTTTCAAATTTTTCTCTCTCCTGTCTGGTAATTTTAGATTTCATTCCCTTCCCATTTGTATGTCCCCAAGGCATATCTTTGGTTATGCGCGAGTCCTTGCCATTCTCCTTTAACCCTTACTGACATCACGTATTATATTCCACTTCGCCTAGTCTTCACCCTATCAAGAACCTCCCATTTCTTTTCTCTCTGCCCTCCTACCTTTCTCTGAATTTGAAATATTGATAATCTTCAATTTCCTCATTTTTTTGATTAAAGATAATCAACTCATTCTCTCTCCACATATGCTCCATAATTTGCTAAGTATTTCTTGCATTTCCTGTTTTTAGTTCAGAGCCCTAACCTTTGGAATATTTTACTTTCAAATGTAACAGCATGGCATAATCCCAAGAGCTGAATCAATCAATACATCTGACTCTTCAATTACCAGCACTGATTACGTCCTATTCAATCTGACAGAGGGACATATGAAAGGCCTTATGAGATCTCAAGAAATTTCATGGCATCGAAAATGGTGTAACATTGGGGTATATAAAGTTGGGCTAAAAAAATAGGTACTAAAGAGGTTTCTCTTCAGCTTCTGACATCCAACGAAAACAACCAGGAGCTGATTTTCTCTAATCCAGGTGGGATCCTGGTGAACTCATCTGCACCCTCTCTATATCCTCCACATCCATCCTGCAATGGAGCAACTCCAAGTGTGTTCAATCCAAAGCTTTATGCAGCTGTAAGATGACTACCTGACCCTTACACTCAATGCCCCAACTGATGCATGCCATATGCTTTCTGTAACAATCTATCTACTTATGCTGTTACTTTCAGGGAGCTGGGGACTTGGACCTCAAGATCTCTCTCAATGCTCCCAAGAGTCTGACCCTTACTGTATATTTTCCCTTTATATTTGACCTCTCAAAGCACAACACTTTACACTTGTCACGATTAAACTCCAGCTGTCCACTGACCACCCTGCAGCTCAAGTTCAAGTTTAATTGTTATTCGACAGTACTGAACTGGACCACCAAACGAAGCAGTGTTCCTCCAGGGCCAAAGTGCAAAACACAACACTAACAGTCACACACAGCACATAATACTTACAATAGCAAAGAAACATACGGAAACAATATAGCCAAAATACCTGAGTGGCATGGCCTGAGACTGACGCTGTTTCTGCAAGAACAAGCATGCCACAGTTCCTCATCTCACGTTCATTCTGCCAGAGATGTATGCAATCCAGTTTGCCTTCCTGCAAGTGTACATCAGAGAGTGGCACCAACAGAAAGGGCCCAGCATAGACTCCCACACGCCACCCCCCCCACCCGTGCTTCTGTTAAATATCGTGCTGTGTCTCTGCTCTCTGATTTATATCCTGCTGCATTGTTTAACAACCTTCCTAACGCTCCCCAACTTCACTCATTTTTGTGTCATCCAAAAACTTAACGATCAGATCCTCTACAATCATTTTCATCCAAGTTTTATGCATATATTACATTTCATAAAAATATGTAAATCACAAACAACAAATAAGTTCAATGAATGATACTTCGTGCCATTGTAGAAACTTCGCAAAAATCACCTGTAAGCTTCAGCTGCTGCTCTCTGGCCAGAATTACGTGCATTCAGCTCTTTCTGAATTACATGCATCCATGAGTGGAAAGTTTTCCTTGCACATCAGTGGGTAACAAGCTGTGATATGTAGCAGAAATTGAGCTTGGAAGGAAATAAACATGCATGATAGCAGTGACTTTGATAGCTACAGGTGCCCCCTGCTTTACGAATGTTCGCTTTACACCACTTCGCTTTTACAAAAGGCCTACATTAGTAACCTGTTTTCGCATTACAAAGAGGATTTTCGGTTTTATGAAGATTTTTCCCATATAAATTAATGGTTCTTCGCTTTACGCCATTTCGGCTTAAGAAAGGTTTCATAGGAACGCTCTTGTAAAGGGGGGAGGAGGAACACCTGTATTGACAAAGCAATTGCCGCTCTGTTCAGGTGATGGGAGTTGTGTCTATGCCTTACTGAAGCACTGGTATGTTCAGTACTCTGAATCTGGCAAAGGATTTGCACTCTGAAGGTCTGGATACATACGGCCTCATATCGTCCTTCTCCCATCTATTTTAGCTTCTGGTTCCATTTGGTGTCCCGGTTGCTCATTCTCCCAGTTCGGTTGCTTTCGAAAGGGAACACACCATTCTGGATGCAGCAGGCTTGTGCAACTTTCAAGTCAGCTTAAAGTCTTTCATTTTGTTTAATACATTAGTCACAGGTTGCTCTAAAAAACACACTGGGAAGAGATAAATAGCACATTGACCTTTATTGCACGGTGGTTTTCTAGTTCTTACTCTGCGCACGACATTTGGTAGTAAATAACTTAGTTTGCTACCATTAATATAGTAAATGCCATTACAAATCATCGAGGCCACAGCTGAATTTGAATGCACGCAGACAGGGTAGGTGTAGGATACACAATTGGGAGAAACGTACATTACTCACAACCACCGACGTTGAGTTGCATTTCACTTTAACAGGCTGGTCTGACGCGATGACATTGTTACGTAAAGGATTTTGGCACGGTTTTGTATGTAGGTTTTGGAGTTCAGTAAAATGTGATACGGGTTTCATTAAACATAAAATGCCTCACTTCGTTTTATTTGTGAAAACCTACAAAGGCACTTGATTGCAGTGAACCAAAGTTCAAAGTAAATTTATTATGAAATTCATATATATCGCCATTTACAACCCTGAGATTCATTTACTTTTGGGCATAATCAGTAACTCCAAGAAACACAACAGAATCAATAAAGAACCCAACAGGACAATGATGCACCATCAATAACTCACTCTGAGACGTAAGAAGCGAGATATCGGCTTTTATTGACTGGAAGAATGAACAACACTACATCCTGGAGAATGAGGCCGGGCTCAGGCCTCAATCGCCTTTATACAGGGGTTTGTGGGAGGAGCCACAGGAGCAGTCCAGACAGGTATATGTAGTTCACCACAGACAGACAACAACCAACATTAAGAAACAAAACAGCAAACTGCAAATACAAGAAAAAATAGTAATACATGAATAAGCAATCAATATTGAGAACCTGAGATGAAGGGTCCTTGAAAGTGAATCCAGTGCAGTGGTGTGTGAGTGAGGTTGCGTGAAGTTATTCCCTCTGGTTCTAGAGCCTGATGGTTGAGGGGTGATAACTGTTCCTGAACCTGGTGATGCTGGTCCTGAGGCTCCTGTACTTTCAGCAAAAAGGGAGCATGACCTGGATTCTTTGGCTTCCTGATGACGGATGCTGCATTCCTGTGACAACACTCCATGTAGATGTGCTCAGCGGAGGAGAGGCCTTTATCCCGGATGGACTGGCTTATATCCACTACTTTTTGTAAGCTTTTCCATACAAGGGCATTGGTGCTTCCATACCAGGCCGTGATGCAACCAGTCAATATACCAGTCACCACACATCCATTTTTAGCCAAAGATTTAGATGACATGCTGAATCTTCGCAGACTTCTAAGAAAGTAGAGGTGCTGCTGTGCTTTCTTTGAAATGGCACTTACATGTTGGACCCAGGACAAATCCTCTGAAGTGATAACACTGAGGAATTTAATGTTGCCGATTCTCTCAACATCTGATGAGGACTGGCTCATAGACTTCCAGTTCCCTCCTCCTGAAATTAATAATTATTTCCTCAGTCTTGCTGACATAGAGTGAGAGGTCGTGATATGAAAAGCATTTAATGGCTCTGGGCCTGTATTTGCTAGAATTCAGAAGAATGAGGGGTGACATTGAAAACTATCAAAATAGTGAAAGGACTTGATAGAGTGGATGTAGAAAGGATGTTTCCTCTGGTGGGAGAGTCTCAGAGAAGACGACACAGTCTCAGAATACAGGGGTCCTTTTAGAATGGAGTTGAGGAGGAATTTCTTTAGCTAGAGTAGTGAATCTGTAGAATTCTTTGCCACAAGCAGCTGTGGAGATCAAGTCTTTATATATATTTAAGGCAGAGGTTGATAGATTCTTGATTGGTCAGGACATGAAAGGATGCGGGGAGAAGACAGGAGATTGGGGCTCAGAGGAAAATTGGATCAGCCATGATGAAATGGTGGAACAGCCTCGATGGGCCAAATGGCCTAATTCTGATCCTACAACATTGTGGTCTCATGTATGTTGGCATAACACAACAACAATATCTAGATTTATGCCACATGTACGTAATATCATGTACTGTAAAACAAACATTGCCTATGCCATGTATATGTGAGTTTAATGATACCCAACAGGAATGGATGAATCTCAGTGACCAGAAAGTCTACCATCACCATATCAGAGTTTGCAACTACTTTCCAAATCAAAAGATGGAACCTGTATATATCTTTAAGCCGACAATATAATGTACAACAGCAGTAGTAAACAACTGCCACTGATCTCAGATTACTCCACCCCAGTTTCCAGGTGTAACACCAACTCCTGCTATGTTCTGCCAACAACTGCTTTTGCAAAAGCCAGCACTTACTGGAACATGGGCTTTGGTGCCCCTTTTCCTATCTCCCCTGTCACCTAGGTGAGTCTGCATTGTTGTTCTGGTCCCTCTATTGAGCCTAGCATCCTACTGGCATCCCTGTTGAACGGCTTCCATTGTTGATGATCCAGACCCTATCTGAATTGGTGTGACTTAAAGGCAACAGCAGGAAGCGGCCCAGTAAACACAATGTGAGCACACACAATGCAGAATGGGGAGAGATACGAGATGAGGTTAAAGTAACGAACCAGAAGGGCTGAGATGGCCTGTTTCCATGCTGTTATAGTTATATGGTTAAATCATGAAAAAGATCAAATACATTGAGAACCTGGACACAATCAGAAAAAAAGGAGAAACCTCTTAATCTGCCACTTCAATAGTACGACCAGGACTGTGGAGCACCAGGATAGACCAAGAGCCTTCTGTGGCTCCATTGTTGGGTCACTTCATGTCATCAAGGAAAAGCTCATCAGGATCTCAAACTGTCCGATGCAATGGAATCAGAATCTGAATTAGGTTTACTATCACAGACATAGGTCATGAAAGGTGTTATTTGGCAGTGGCGGTACAGTAAACAATATATAATCAAATAGATAGATAACAAAAGTAGTGAGGTAACATTTAGAGGTCAAAGTAAATTTTATTATCAAAGTACATATATGTCACCAAATACAACCCTGAGATTCATTTTCTATTTGTGGACCGTTGAGAAATCTGATCATAAAGGGAGGAAGTTATTCCTAAAACACTGAGTATGCATTGAGGAGGGAAGAAGAGCATTCTAATGAATTGGGTGGGAAAGAATCGAATGATTATTAACCAGTATGTCTCAAATGCAACAGAGTAAGAAGGAAGATGGGGAATGAATATCAAGCCTGTTGAAGACATTGGCTCGACCTAGTGTCAAGATCGACACAAGAAGACCAATATTAAACTCTCAGCCTGGAGGAAATGTATCAGTGCCAGAAGGGTGGAAACTGAGCTATTCTCCAACCCCTTCCCTCTAAGAAATGCCACAGATATTCTGTGGGATTAACAGGATCAGCTGATCTGATAGCTGGCAAACGCTGGGTGTGGCTCACTTGTGGTCAGGCCCATTCAGGGATGGACTTGTGGTTGGAAAGGCCATGGTGTCAAGCAGAAGAAAGTAAGAACTTCTATTTATATAGTACATTTTACATCTTCAAAGTCTCTGCAGCTATTGCACTATTTCTGAAGGGCTGTGACAGCCAGTACTGACTGCACAAGTTCAACAAACTGAAAACAATTAAGAGCTGATCTGTTTTAGTGGTATTGGTTAAGGAAGGTGGTGTTTGATTCAGTTGGTGGTTTACACTGCTGTCATTCCACTATCTCCATGGGCACTCTTCCTTCCAACCTAGCAAGCAGATAAAGCCTCAAATTCAAAGCATCGTCTAAAACCAACACAAAAATGTAACATTTTTTCAGTACCACATTGGTAGTTTGCCCTAAATTAATTACATATGTACTGGAATAGGGCTTGAGATCATACATACAAGCTATTCTCTAATTTTACAGATATTGCCTTAAGTATGCCTGCAGAAAAAGAATCTCAGGGTTGGATGTGGTGACATGAATGTACTCGGATAATAAATTTTACTTTGAACTGCGAATAATCTTAAAATAACATAGAAATTGCTCTTTTATCTAATGTGCAAAGGGACAACCTTGTGCAGTTTACACTACTTAGTTAAGAATAAGATATATATTTTAATAGCTGTTATTCTGCCACAAAACATTACAGAAAAATTGCAATCTAATGAAGGCATTGCTTCAGTTACTTGGCCATGTTGAAGTTTTTAAAATGTTAAACCTTGCTGCAATGTATCAATGTTAATCCTCTCTGCAGCAGTACATCAGAAAATGACTATGACAGATCGACATTGCATTAATATTCATAATTCAAAAAGTTTGATAAATCTGTACATATTTTGAAATATCACAACTAAGTTTCTAAATGACAATCTATGGCCTACTGCTGCTGTTAACGTAAAGTTCTTGAGGCCTTCCAACAGCACGTTAAAACTGTCAAACCACCATAAATTCATAAATGGTACAATGATGGATTCTGAATTTGCAAACAGTTTATAGATAGAAGGAAATCAGTTTCTTTGCATCTAAACTGAGTAATAAATGTGGTATTTTGTAAACACAACAGATGAGAACATTTTTCCATGCTCCATATATATATATTCTTATTGCAGAAGAAATATACTGGTATGACATTATAACATATGGCTGATGCAATCACTTCAAATACATTGTGACTTCATTATGCTAAAAAATTCTACATTTTTAGCACTGGTGACTTGTTTCCCAGACAATGCTGAATAGGACAGGGTTTGCTCAGAGGTTGAAGTTCAAAAACACGAGTAGAAACTATAAGATTTGATTTTAATGGAAACAAGACAGAGGTCAGACACATAATCTGTTTATAGTATAGTAGGTATTAACTAAATATTAATTGAGAGCCCATGTCAATTTTCAGAGTGACTCTATTGTGAATGCTGACTGGGTTTACAAACTAAAGCAAAAATGTAAGGAGTTAAGGAGAGCTAGAGCTAAATCCATTTACAGTATTATTAATGTCATGGAAAGCAGGGGATTTCTTTCAGGCCCCACTAGCCACCCAATAAACCTGTAATAAGATCCCTCTTGTCCATCATCAGACATTATTTCCACCACTGACAACTACAGCATTTGCTTCCTTATAAGTCCATAGGGTGCAGGAGTGGATTTAAACTATTCGATCCATCGAGTCTGCTCCGCCATTCAATCATGGCTGATTAATTATTCTCCCTCAACCCCATTTTCATGCCTTTTTGCTATAATCTTTGATACCCTTCCTAATACAACCCTATCAACCTCCGCTTTAAGTACATCCAACAACTTGGTTACTACTGTATCTTGTGGTAATGAACACTAATTTACCACTCACTGGGTAAAGAAATTCCCGTTCATTTCCATTCTAACGGGTTGCCCTTTATGCTCAGGCTGTTTCCACTGGTCCTAGATTCTCTTCCAATTGGAAACATGCTCTCCACTTCCACTTCTGTCCAGGCCTTTCAATATTCAATAGATTATAATGAGAACCCCCTTTACCCTTCTAAACTCCAGTGACTACAAGTACAGAGCCACCAAATGCTGCTCATATATTAACTCTTTCATTCCTGGAATCATTTGTGTAAACCTCGCCTGGAGGCTCTCCAACACCAGCTCATCCTTCCTTAGAAACGGGGCACAAAACTGCTATGAAGAGCCTTGGCCCAAAACACTGACTATTTATTCCACTCAATAGATGCCACCTGACCTGCTGAATTCCTCCAGCATTTTGCGTGCGTCACAGTACTCTGAATGTGGCTTGACCAACGCCTTATATAGCCTCTGCATTCCATCCTTGCTTTTATATTCTAGTCCTCTTGAAATGAATGTTAACACTGAATTAGCCTTCCTTACTAATTAGGAGGTTAATTTTAATCTTAAGGGAATCTTGCTCTTGGACTCCCAAGTCTCTTTGCATCATTGATTTCTGAATTATCTCCTTGCATTTAGAAAGTTGTCTATGCTTTTATTCCTTCTACCAAAGTGCATGATCACACACTTCCCTATGCTGTATGTCATCAGTCACTTCTTTGTCATTCTCCCAACCTACCCAAGTCCTTCTGCAGTCACCCTACTTCCTTGCACAACCTGTCCTCCATGTACCTTTGGATCAATCCGTAATCTTGGCCACAGCCATCAGTATTGTTATCCAAATCACTACCATACCCTATAACGTGAAAAGTAGTGGACCCAAAGCTGACCTCTGGGGAACACCTCTGATCCCCAGTAGACAAACCAAAAGGGCCCCTTTTGATTTCAACTCTTTGCTATCTGCCCATTAACCAATCTTCTATACATGCTATCACCTCTCCTGTAATACCATGGAATCCCATCTTGATTCGAACCTCATGTGTGACACCTCGTTAAAGACCTTCCAAAAATCTAAGTAAACAGCATGCACTGATTCTCCTTCATCTATCCTACCAATTACATCCTCAAAGAATTCCAACAGAATTGTCAGGCACGGTGCAATTAAGCATGATACTCCAACCCCCACCCCCAGAACAGTACACGCATTGGAGCTTAGATTGACGATACTGTACTTGTTGGTAAATAAACATGATTTAGTAACATTTTTAACATTTTGAAATCTCATTTAGGAGCTTCTTTCTAAATATATTATGTGGTAGGGGAAATGAAAATGTTTATGACATTATTACTGCGATGACTAATCTTTATTATTAATCACTTTCCTCAGTTAAGATTTTGGACAAATAGAAGGGGATCCAACTGAAAATCTCAAGTTATAGTTGACAGTCTGTGAAAAGCCCAAGAATGCATTACATCCTTGTCACTGCGTCATTGGTATAGCCTTAGGTACATTCATGTCATTCATAACTTTCAAAACTACTCATTTTTTATAGCATTATACTATACTTCATAATGCAATCACAGGACTCAAAATCCATGCCATGTGTTACTGACAGGACAGAAAGAACCATAAAATTACATGTTGAACAGACTTTGCATTTGAACTCACATATTACAACCTCAAAAATGTTCCAAGTTGTTTACATCTAATTCACTATGAAACACAATCAGCTAGACAATATAAAAGCCTATTGTACATAGCAAAATTCCCTCTGAAACAAATGGAATATGTATCCAATTAATCTATTTTTAATGACAGTGCTTGAGAAAACTGTGCCGAATAGGAAACAGCAACAGGAGTCTCTGCTCTTCCTTGGGAAGTACGAGTCTTTTTGCATCCACCTGAACAGACAGAACAAGGCTTCAGATTAAAAATGTATCCTAAAGACATATAATTTTAATTGTTCTCCTCTCGTTTTCCTGCCTGCTGTAAGTATGAAGTTAAACCAAAACATTAGTACTAACTCAAACCAACATTTGTAAATGCTTTTAAAAATAAGTTTATGAACTCAAATTACAAGGAAATATAAACATCTTGAACAAGTTATATGGTGGCATCCGTCAGTCTCACGAGACCATGGATCTGCACCTGGAATGGTTTCCAGGGCACAGGCCTGGGAAGGGTTGTATGGAAGGCCAGCAGTTGCCCATGCAGCAAGTCCCCCCTCTCCGCAACACCGACGTTGTCCAAGGGAAGGGCAAGGGCCGATACAGCTTGGCACCAGTGACGTCGCAGGAGTTGCCAGAATGAGGTTGAAGACAACGTTGGATTGCCTTTGGGACTCCAGCTCCGGATTTGTCCTCAGGGTTTACTCCCGAAGCCTTTCCCATGAGTGGGTATGGCCGCAAGGCAGCGGAGGTTTGAAATCAAGAGTTTTCCCTCTCTTAGATGGAATGACTTCCCAGGCCGACGAGCTCTATCTAGCTGAAACAAGTTATAGTAATCCTGATATCACAAGATTATCTACCAGCATATGTACATTTTTTTTTGGAATTCTTAATCACAAGCAGAATTTTCATCAAATATCTTTGAAGTGTAGGAAAATGAGGGGAGATTTGATAGAGGCATACAAAATTATAACAGGGTAAATGCAAGCAGGCTTTTTCCACTGAGGTTGGGTGAGACTAGAACTACAGGTCATGAGTTAAGGGTGAAAGGTGAAATATTTAAGGAGAACACAAGGGGAACTTGTTCACTGAGAGGATGGTGAGTGTGTGGAACAAGCTGCCAGCAAAAGTGGTGGCTGTGGATTCAATTTCAACAATGAAAAGAAATAAAGAGAGGTACATGGATGGGAAGGGTATGGAGGGCCAGGGTCCTTGTGCAGGTCTATGGGACTAGGCAGAATATTGGTTCTGCACAGACTAGATGGGCTGAAGGATCTGTTTCTGTGCTGTAGTGCTCTATGACTCTATCTTAATATCAGGTATCAAGTTTTATTTTAATCACATTGATGAGTATCAGATAAAACCTGAGGGAGGGGTACGTTGATGCAGCTGGGTGGCTCCCACCTCACACCTCCAGCAACCCAGATCATTACTGACCTCCATCGTCATACAACAATACATTTCAGTTCTGTCAGTGTGGAGTTTGCATACTCTCCCTCTGGTGACATGGACTTCCACCGGATACTGCAGTTTCCATTCACATTCCAAATTAACTAGCCACTGTCAATTCCCCCTGGGGTGTAAGCAAGTGATAGAATCAGAAGAGAGGCCTTTGGAAATGTTCAACTGCATCTGTACTGTTGGAAATTAACAATAATTAATTAATCTTTACTTTCCAACTTATAGAGTGAGACAGTCATCGAAAAGTGCAGCACAGAAACTGGCCATTTGGCCCATCTAGTCCGTGCCAAGCCATTTAAACTGCCCATTGTTATCTACCTGTACTGGGAGCATGGCCCTCCAATGTTGAAGATGAGCTCACATGCACCACTTGCGCTGGCAGCTCATTCCGCACTCTCACAACCCACTGAGTGAAGAAGTTTCCCCTCAAGTTTCCCTTAAACTTTTCACCTTGCTAGGACTTGCTTTCTTAATCCCATATTAATCCGGCTTCAGAAGTATTTCTTACTCTTACAGATATGAAGTTCACAATTACAAGGCACAGGGCTTGATTTCTGGAGCAGTAGCAGCAACAGATATGAGAAAGGGCAGTAATAACTGCTGGCTTTGTAAACTGGCGTTATTTACAGGAAACAAATGTCAGGCTAAACAGGAGAGGGTAATGAGTAAACAGCTTAACAATCAGTTCTGACAATAAAAAGGATCGATGTTCAGTCACAACAGTTCAAATCCTTTGCAAAATCCAAGGTAAAATGTTCACAACATAACCGCAACAACTTTCTACAGTTTACCCAAGGTAATGAATAAATGATAAATCATATTATCTACAGACAGTATTTAGAAACTGTCAAGACGAACAGAGAACTGTTTCCAAGTTCTCATCACAGCTAATGTTTGATTCCAGCAGGTGTTAGTTCTTCAACAGCATTCTGAACAGTGGCAATGTTTCCCATGCTGAGCCTTGTAGCACCGTGTAGACGAAAACTGATTTTCGCATAACTGACACATGCTAACAATTTCTCTGGGTCATTTCACGGCAATACTGAAAACTAGACATGTCAAACTCTGTTGTGAATCAATACAATTTACCAGACAGAGCTGCATGGAATACTGTTAGTCCCCATAAAACACTCCTCTTCGAGATTTGCAGGGGAGTGTGAATTATGTCACCTTGGAACCCCGACACTGAACATTCCTAGGGTAATGTGGCTTGATTTCTGCAGTGCTAATGTGTGAGAGTGTGTAGACGAAATAAAATACCGATGGTGTTGAGCACCCCCCCACACTAACTCAGCTACTCTCAGCATGCTCCACCTTCCAATACTCTTCTAAGTTGCTTCCTGCAATTACCTTGTCAACTATCTAATAATTTCCCGGTCCTTTTACTTCTCCACATATTTGCAGCACCTCACCCACTTCCCAGCCCACCACCAGCTGGAACAAACAGACGGCGTGAGCTCTATCACCCCACTGCATCAAACCTTCATGCTCTGATCTCAATGACCTCAGTCGTACCCAAAAGTAGCAACAACTGGATGGCCTCCAGGTCACACCACCATTGACCACTCCACCTCTCGCTATACTAAAATCACAAGACCAGCAGTGACTCCCAAATTTTGGGAGAAGAGCACTGGAGGAAGGTGTAATGTATGATTCTTTGAAGACACAATTACAACTAAACTTTGACCAGGTTGATCAATGTTTGTACAGTAAGTGCAGTAGCACTTTTAGGCATCAGTGACAAATTAGCACATACAGTACTTCCTATCAATCTGTACTAATCATACACAGCTGAAAGATTTACTTTCTAAATGTCTGTGCTTCATTAAGGCATTTATCCATCAACACTAAGGCCTAAAGGGTTCCATTTTCAGACATTCACATTATCAAATTATATTCATTGAGGTGGGTTGGGTTGAGATGAGATGGTCTCTTCCAAAGGGAGCTATATTAAATATTTTCTTTCATTTATTGTTTGTAAAATATGACAACAGAAGCACTTGATGATATCACTCAGGAACCCAAAAGTAATTGAGGTATTTGTAATTAACATTCATTCAACCCTAATTTACCTGAAAATGTTCTTAAAAAAACAATGAATAGACAATTGCATCATTCTATAGGCATCATGGGTTAACAATGCATCTTATATATAGTCAAAAATTTCCAAGCGTCCATTTGAATTTTGAGAATAACACAAATGAACTTGGAAAGCAGGATATCCATAAAATACTTTGGAAATAAATTATCATACAAACGACAATAAAAGAAACACTGATATGTATAAGAACTTCTATGGCTGTATCTAATCTACCCAAAGTATTCAGTACTTCTGAAGTACTTAGGTTACATTGAAGTTAAAGTTTATTGCTATTCAACTGTACGCATGTATACGACTAAATGATACAATGTACCTCTGAGACAGATGTACAAACACACTACATATATCACATACAACACATAATATTAACACAATATTAACAGATTTTAAAAAGGTATTTGGTAGATGTGCAAGTTGCCATAAAGTACACTACATATACAACATATAGCTAAATACACAACACTATTATTACTGCAGGAACTGTCATAAATAATGTGTATTGCACGGTAGCAAGGTGTTCAGAAGTCTCATCATTGGTGGAACAAGCTATTATCCAGCCAACAGTCCTTGTTCTGCAGTACCTTCAGCCTGACGGTCAATGAGACCTCTGCAAACACAGTGCTTCTGGTATATATTCACATTATCAAATGACAGGGTTGAGGAAGAGGGAGACCCCTATTATTCTCTCAGCAGTCCTCACAATACATTGCTGGATCTTGCAGTCAGATGCCTCGGTATTCCCAGTGCAGACCCTGATACAGCTGGTCAGGGCATTGTTGATGGTGCTCCAGCAGAATGTGATTAGAATGGAGGTGGTGTTGAGGGACCAGGTGAGATCAACCATGATATGCATTCCAAGAAACTTGGAGCTCCAGACTCTCTCCACGGAGATGCGCAGTAGGGAGTGGTAAGCCTGCGCCTTTCTGAAGTCCACAATCATCTCTGAAGTTGCAACCATGGTGAAATGGCGGAAAAAACCCGATGGGCCGAACAGCCTAATTCTGCTCTTCTACCTTATGGTGTTATGTGGGTAGGAGGGTATATTGTCTGGCTGCATCCTTGCCTGATATTGAAACACCAATGCCCTTGAACGGAAAATCCTACAAAAATTAGTGGGTACAGTCCAGTCCATCATGGATAAAGCCTTCACCACTACTGAGCACAATCTACATGGCACATTGTCACAGAAAAGCGGCATCCATCATCAGGGACCCCCACCACCCAGGACATGCTCTCTTCTCACTGATAATCAGGAAGAAGGCACATGAGCCTCAGGACTCACACCACCAGGTTCAGAAACAGCAACTATCCCTCAACCATCAGTCTCTTGAAAAGGGGATAACTTCACTCAACTTCATTTGCTCCATCACTAAACTGTTCCTAACTCCTATGGACTCTCTTTCAACAACTATTCATCTCATGTTCTAATTTATTTTGCATATTTATTAATTATTATTATTTTTTATTTGCAGCTTGTTGTCCACCCTATTGGCTGCAGTATTTCATTAATTCTATTATGGTTATTGGATTTATTGCGTATGCTCACAAAAGAAAATCACAGTGTTGTATATGGTGATACAGTATGTATACAGTATCAGTATGTACTTTGATAATAAATTTACTTTGAATGTATCTTTGTATTATTTTATTTGATGATCAGAACTGTATCTATCCATCAAAATGTGGTCTAATTTCAGCATATTCTACTACTAAGAAATAAAATGTTTTCATGTTGTATCTTTCCATACAGCCTTAATAATGTGCATTGCTGTTTTCAGTGAGTGATCTATGTACAGCTATTCCTTGATTTATGTTAGGGATGCATTTCTGGAAAACATTTAATTAAGTGATATTTTATATTTTATAAATAAAAAAAAACAGGACGAAATGCATTGTGGGAATTTTGGTGCAATATCCTCCTTTCTACAGAGAACAACACTCTATTCATGACAGCACAACATACCATGGCAAATTGAAAATATATATCCAGATGAAAGTGAAGATTCATAATCAAATGTTTGTAAATCAAGGAACACTTGCTTTCAGGTCCACTTGCTCCTCTAAACCATTTAAATTCTCATTTTACTATAATGACCTGTTATTTTCATACTAAATATTATGTCACACTTAGATATATTGAGCTTCATCTGTCAATTATATACCTATTCTACAAGTTGACTACAGTTTCCTTATTATTTCTGCCCTTCCTCAGTATCCATTATCCCAATTATTTTGTTAGAGTCTGCATATTTAGAAATTGTGTTGAATCCCAAAGTCAAAATTATTAAAATAAATTCCTAACAGTGGTTCCTGCGTAGATCCTTGGGGAAATTCTCTCACTCTGAATAGCCATTTATAAGCTTACTCTCTGTTGCCTGTTGCACAGCCATTTAACTATGAATTCCATTTAGGATTGAGGAATACTTGTTTCCACACACCTCGGTTTTATGGATTCTAAGGAGAATGCTGAAATCAACATGGAATCTGCAGACTTTGCCATTAATATCTAGAAGGTATCTGAGCAGGTGGCCAATGGGCAGTTTGTGAGGTGGTGCAGGGCTTTTATGCGCTTCTGGATAGAATTTGAAGAATGGACTAGTTAGAGGCCTAACAAATTATAAAGGCTAGTTGGTCTAAATGATCTTTGTGCTGTAAATTCAGTATGATTGAATATGACTGTATGATTGAATTTACAGCACAGGGAAAGACAAGCCAACCAGCATTAACTTCTATAGACCTCTTCATATGATGGAATTTAAAATTAAAGCTTCATGATTACATTCATTCAACAAAATACAAGTCTGGACTGATATTTGTCACTCTATTACTGAATATAATGAAAATGTCAATTATTTAGTGAAAGAAAGATTTTTACTATTTCAGTAAATTCCTACCATGAACCTGTCGTTTTCCGTTTTCCTTATATTTTTAACTTAAGTTCTGTGAAAGCAGACATCATTACAAAGCTCTTAGCATAAGTGGATGGACATATCAAAGGGGGAGGCTTTCCAGATTTCTAGGTTTACAGTAATAGCACCTGAATGAAAATATACGTTCTTTTTAAACAGTCATATAACTATTCTACAACCTGTATTGATTTGTTAAGCTAATACTGGATGAGATCAGGAATTAAATATTTATTCTGCCTTAACAATGTACTTGCAAAATGATAAACAACTTCTTATTTCTAACTTCAGTCAATTATTGGCAAAAAATGTTCTTTTCTACAGAAGGACATTTGAGCAATTCTGTACACAGGAAAGAGTACAATGGTGTACTTTAAATTAATTGTCAAATTAGGAAATTTACCCAACTGTACAATCCTCCACGAATTATTCACTGCGTTGTCCAGAATATGCAAGAAAGGAAAGGAAATTAAAGTAGATTCAGCCTGCCACTCACTGTGATGACTCACCTGCACCTGCCCAAGTCAGATAAAGCAGGGCCAAAAAAGTTGTCAGGTGGGACCTGGGAGATATCTGACCCCTTGTCAGAAAGGTACCAGTCCCAGAAAGTGCTGCTGGCTTTGATAGGAGGTGCCACTGTCCTGCACTAATCTATGATTCCCTTTATATCTAAATATCTGTTTTGCTTTGTCATGAACCAACTCAGTGATTGACATGGCCCATGTGTGGGGAATTCTAACAGACCCTGTCATCTGAGGTGAAGAAATTCTTCTCATCTTTGCCTGAATAGCCCATCCCTAATAATGATACTATGGGCTCTGGTTATGGAAATAATTGTGTTCACATTTCTCTCCACATTCAAGTCTGCTTAACCTTGTTTCTCATGGCAATCCACCATCTCAGAAACTGATCTCATTAATCTTCAATGTACTACATCTCTATTAAGCATATACTTCCTACAGAACAAACATGAACATGATACTTAAGACCTAGATCCGTCAGTGCTGCTCTCCGGTGTTCATTCCCTGGAAGACGAGCTGTACTGCCTTTGTCTGCGGCTGACCCAGCATGAGATGAGGAACAGCTGAGTGCCTGTTCTCGCAGTAATGTGGCTCTAATCCAACATCCTACACACCATCAATCTTCAGGCCACGCCACTCAGGGACTTGTGCTAATACTATTTTGTGACTGTATGTGCTATTACAGCTGGAGGAATGATGTTTCACTTAGCTGTATACATGTGTCTGATTGAATGACAATTGAACTTGAACCTTATGTGACAGGAGTGTGCCCTCTCCACTCTTCCAATTAAATCCTCTTGCCATATGTTTGCCTCCCACGTGCAGCTGGAGAATAGGTGGATAATCTCCATTTTCGCTGTTTCAGCCTTGGGAAGTTTTTATGATGTTAAAATACAAGTTACACTAAAGACATTGCTGTTAAAATTTTTAAAATAGGAAAATTAAGCCCCAATATACAATATCAGGAGTATGTCTGATTTTACTGCAGTTGAGCAAACTATAGACTTGAGTTTTGCTTTTTTAATTTGGGTTACATTTTTCATGAACATTGCAAGAAAAACCTGCAATGAATTGCAGACTTGCATTGTCAGTTTTTTGTCCAAAAGAAGTATGAATTCAGAATAGAGATTTAAATTTCAATTTGCTCCAGTTTTCAAATACCAGCTTCTTTCTGTTGGCAGCACCATTGCCTCAGTATTAGAAAAGCTCCATATGTACCATAGACAACTGAACACATAATCTAAACTGACATTTCCGTGAAAATGCTGACGAAATCCTGCAAGGCTGAAGGCGCTGTGCTGCAGCAGAGATTACTGACTAAAGTGTCACTTGCTTGTTCTGCCAAATGTTAAATACTTCATCTCTAGTCAAAAAGACAAGGAAGTAGGCTAGTACCCTGTTGAACTTCTTCTCAATCAACAGCACAAAAAAACTAATTACCTGATTATTACATGTATGGTCTCCAATGGGACTCTAATGCATGCAAACTCAACTATTCAACTTGTCTTAGTAAGTATGACATTTTAGCAGAGGCTATACTGTGTTACCCTGAGATTACCCACTTTCCTCAAAATCATTCTCCATTACTTCCTACAAGGTGAAACCTAACATCGTGAATGGCTTTGATGCTTCACCTCCAGGTGAGCTCAACGCCTTTTACGCACACTTTGAAAGGGAGAATAAAACTACATCTGCACAAATCCCTGAAGCATCTGGTGATTCTTTGACCCGTCATGGAGGCTGACGTCAGAACATCTTTCAAGGTGAATCCTCGCAAGTTGTCAGGCTTTAATAGTGCACCTGTGTAGGGCACTGAAAACCTGTGCCAACCAATTGGCAGGAAAGTTCAAGGACATCTTCAATCTCTCACTGCTGGAGTCAGAGGCACCCAGCTGCTTCAAAAGGGCAACAATCATATCAGTGCCTAAGAAGAGCAGGGTGAGCTGCCTCAACAATTATCTCCCAGTGGCACTCACGTCTACTGCAATGAAGCGCTTTGAGAGGGTGGTCATGCCCAGAATCAACTCCTACCAAAGCAAGGATCTAGAGCTGCTGCAATTTGCCCATTGCCACAATAGGTCTACGGCAGATGCAATCTCACTAGCTCCCCACTCGGACTTGGATCATCTGGACAATAGCAATATCTACGTCAGGTGGCCATTTATTGACTACAGCCCAGCATACAACATAATCATACCCTCAGTTCTAATCAACAGGCTCCAAAGCCTCGGCCTCTGTACCTCCCTCTGCAACGGGATCCTTGACTTCCTAACCAGGAGATCACAGTCAGAGCAGATTGGAAATAGCATCTGCACTGGCACACCCCAATGATGCACGGTTAGCTCACTGTTTTACTCTCTACGCCCCATAACATCTGGTTAGGCACACCTCAAACAGCATCTATAAACTTGTCAATGATACAACTATTGTTAGTAGAATTTCATGTGGTGTCAGGCAGACATACAGGAGTGAGACAGATCAGCTAGTTAAGTGGTGTTGCAACAACAACCTTGCACTCAATGCCAGTAAGCCAAACAAACTGATTGTGGACTTCAGGTAGGGGAAGTCAAGGGTAAACACACCAGTCCTCTTGGGGGATTAGCAGTGCAAAGAATGAGTAGTTTTAAGTTTCTGGGTGTTAACACCTTTGAAGAGTGGCTATATCCTGAGTCAACATATTGACACAATTACAGTAAAGGCACAACAGCAGCTATATTTCATTGAGAGTTTGAGCAGACTTGGTATGTCACCACAGAGTTACAAATTTCTACAGGTGTACCATGCATCACAGTCGTCTATGTAGAGGCCACAGCACAGGATGCTGCAGAAAGTTGTAAACTCAGCCAGCGCCATTATGGTCACTAGCCTCCCCAGCATCAAGGACATCTTCAAAAGACTATACCTCAAAAAGACGGCATCTATCATTAAAAACCCCCATCACCCAGGACATACCCTCTTTTTATTGTCACCATCAAGGATGTGGTACAGAAACCCGAAGAGACACATTCAACATTTCAGAAACAGTCTCTTCCCCTCCATCATCAGATTTCTGAATGGACAATAAACCCACATGCTATTTTTTTGTCATTTTTGCATTACTTATTTAATCTAAAATTATATATACAGACACACACACACACACACACACACACACACACACACACACACACACACACACACACACACACACACACACACATTTAGAACATAGAAAGCTACAGCACATTACAGGCTCTTCGGCCCACAATGTTGTGCCAACCATATAACCTACTCTAGAAACTGCCTACAATCTCCCTAGCGCATAGCCCTCTATTCTTAGATCCAAGTAACTATCTAAGGAGCTCTTAAAATACCCTAATGTATCCGCTTCCACCACCCCCACCAGCAGTGCATTCCACGCACTCACCACTCTGGGTGAAAAACTTACCCCTGACATCCCCCCAGTACCTATTTCCAAGCACCTTAAAGCTATGTCCCTTCATGTTAGCCATTTTAGACCCGGGAAAAAGCCTCCGGCTATTCATTTATTTATTTATTGTTGTAATTTATCATTTTTAAATTATGTAATACAATGTACTGTGGCCATAAAACAACAAATTTCATGACATATGCCAGTGAAATTAAGTCATAGTCACAAAGCACAGAAATAGACCCTTCGGCCCACTGGGACTATGCTGAGCACCCACCACCCATTTACACAAATGAACTCTGTCACTGGAACTATGAGGTAATGGCTCTATTATTTGTGCTACTCTAGCACCATCTAAGACTTATCAATTTGAAGTTATAAATTTGGTCTTGATTTTCCAATGTATGGCACTCCTCCATAGGCAATATCTGTCATGTAACATGATGCACCAATCATAATTTATAATTCTTATTGCATGCAAATGTAGTTCATTGCTGTTCTCAAATCCACATGATTCTAACACCTTCCTAAATATGAACTTACTCACATAGACTAAGTTGTTAAAATATACAGTACGTAGACAATTTGTATGTAACGGTTTTTCTGTAGCAGCAGTGTTTGGGTCATGGCTAGAGATAACGGGGGCTTTTGAATGTGTGTTGTCCAATGAAGGGAGTGTTTTTTTCTTGTTGTGTGCCTGAGACCAAGGTGATCTGGGTCTTCTGTTTGGCAGAAGATGGAGAGAGAAGATGCCAGAACGGAAAGGTCGTAGACACCAGAAATGAGCGGACTTGGAGTGGGGCCGGGAGTTGACAAAGCCTGGGGAAATCGATGGGGGACCAGCAGAAAGGAAGCCGTGAGCTCCAACTTGTGCACGTTAGACTGTTCATTAAAATGGGCCCTTTTCTTTTTGATTTACCTTAATAACCCTTTAGTCAAATTAGGAATTATAAACCTATCATTTAATTGCTTATGGTGTAATGTCTGTTATTTCGTGGTACTGATTTGTAACAGGGTGACACATCACACAGCATCCACACAAACAAGAGGTTTTGCCTCTGAATCTCATGTGTTTGACGGGGCCGGAGATGGTCTTCCCTCGACTTACGCAGCTGCCAGAACCGGAGGGTGACACATATTAGCATTAACTTGAAAGAGACCAGGGATTTGGATGAAGTGCCCTGGCCCAGTAATATTACAGGCTATTGTAGATTTGCTGCTCACCAAATCAGTTTGAATTTTTTTTACAGTACAAAGCCCACAATTTTTCCAATAAGGCACTAACAGTTCAGAGTTGTAAATGACACATGTACAGTGGCACCTCTACTGGCTGATGCTTTTTTTCTAATTGGTAACTACATGGCATTATCAAAGTTTGTGGGGTTAAATGCCATAAGTTTGTTAGTAGGTTATTAACTTTGATGTCATCCATTTTCAATAAATAGATAAACCCAGTATTTTCTGCTGTGTCTGCTGATGAACAGCAGCAACCAGATGGACTTAAATGGACTTAAAAAGGAAAACTTTGTCTTCTGGCCTGATCACATTAATACCAAGGCTCCAGGGTAAAAGAACAGCGTGCTAACTCTTTGCATTACCTTGGCTGTAAAAATTTTCATTTCAGTTGTATGCTTATGTAGATTTCATTTTATAGCTTGTTTACCTACAAACAGCTCGAAAGCAAAACAAATTTTTAAATTTTAAGTTCAAGCATCATTTTGATTCAGTTAATCACAATTCTGCACAGATGCTGACCAAAACGCAGTTACAATAACTGTTCTAATAATTTAAATATTTCACGATCAAGTTTGTATAGGTAGATTTAGCTGTTATTTAGTGAAAATTATTTGCATCCATTAAATAATAGTCAACAAGACCCTTTACAAACTCTTCAAACTGTATGAAAATAGAACTCATATTTCCAGTTATCAGATAGTGTGCAATTAAACTAGCATTATTCATTAACTTATTGCAAGGTCTTATATATGTCAATTAATATTGCAAGATGTAGATGTAAAGTAGCGATCCCACAGCATAAAAGTGAGCAAAGCAAGTTGAATGAAATGAGGAATACAGGGACATTATAAAAGTGCCACTCTTCCAGATCATCTCTGGTCATTCCCATCCAGTAGTCCGCTTTTTGTTTGGGTTATTAATACTTTCAACATCTATGCTCTTTGTTTTGGACTTGCCACAAAGGGAAATACCTTTCTTATGTCAATACCTTCAAAGTTTGGCCATCTCAGCCTTATCAGGTAAGAATAGGTGGAGGGTGTTCTATCATTAATACACTTCAACCTTTTTTATTGGATGTAAACCCTGGAAATCTTCTGCCATGTCTTCTTCAGTGACTCTATATCCCTTTCCCAGTTGTTGCGACCAGAACAATGTACAGTATTTTCAAGTCTTTAAGGTTTAACACAACGTCTTCACTTTACAATTACCGTAGATTCCGGATTTTAAGCCGCTACTTTTTTCCCACATTTTGAACAGCTTTGAACTTTGCGGCCTTTAATACGGAGCGGCTAATGCATTATTTTTTTTCATGCCGCCTCGTAAACATTTTGCCTCGTAACAGTAGACCAATAAAATTGATGAGTAGTTCACAGAGGTCCAATGAAATTGTACGATAAATCAAGCGCACTTTCACAATTAAATTATTGTAAATCAGTCATTTGTACTCACCCTCATCAACATGGAAAACACTCGAAGAAAAGCATTGTGCTGCCTTTATGGCAGTTATTTAGTTTATAATATTTTCGCTTAGTAATTCATTTTCTAGTTAAAGTTAGAAGAGTTTTAACTATATTTGTTTTCTGTACTACATCGCGGGATGCTATGACGTCACACCCGGTTTCGCCGCGTCTTGTGGGATACCAGTTTGCGATAAACGGAAAGGAGGGGGGGAGCGGCGGAGCCAAAACGCTGCTTTTAAGTTAAAGGCGATCAATAACTTTTCCTGGTAAGCTGCAGTATATATATTTTTTACCAGTCGTTAGGAGATATTGGAATGTTGTTCAGTAAAGAAGTATACGCAACGTATATTTAAAAGTAGCCGCGTTACGGGCACGGTTCGAAAAAAAGCATTTGCAATATGTATTTGTTTTTGTTACCATATGGATTTAATTAAAAGTTAAAAAATCCTCACGTGTAATATCTTTCTGTGTAAATATCTCATATTACAACGTGGGACACCTGCGGCCGAAAATCCGGTGCGGCCTTTACAAGTAAAAAATTGATTTTATTTCTAAAATTAGAGCCAGCGGCTTTTAATCAGGTGCGCTCTGTAGTCCGGAATCTACGGTATACAGTATATTTTTACATTGCTATCCTTTTGTTATCTTTGTCACTATGTTTAATGGTTTAACAAACTGTATCCTGTGTCCTTCTGCTCTCCACCCCATTCATATTCTTTAACAAATGAAGGCAATCTTCAGTAAATAAAGATGAATTAAAAAAGCTTAATATTTAATTTGCTATTATTTCTTACATGACAAACTTTGAACCATTTTATCTTCTTTCAAAGGCACATGAGTAATCTAACATTAACATAGGATTGCACATTGTACTCAACTGGATTAATCATATAATAACGAGTATCGTTACAGGATGTGTTAATAGCCCATTTATAAAAGGTGACACTCAGATAAAACGCAATTGATGTTCAATAAATTTCGCAAATACTGAGGGAAAAGATTTGTTTTAAAAACACAAAGAATGGTTGATATCTGGAACTTGCTGCCAGAGAAGGTAGTGGAGTCAAATGCAATCAATCACTACATTTCAAAGATAGTTCGAATCAGAATCAGGTTTAATATCACCCGCATATGTCATGAAATTTGTTGTTTTTACAGCAAATTTAACACATAATAATAAAAAATTGTGAACTACTGTAAATATATATAAAACTTAAATTAGTTAATTTAAATTAAAATTAAATAAGCAGTGCAAAAATATAGTGAGATAATGTTCATGGGTTCAGTGTCCATTCAGAAATTGGATAGCAGAGGGGCAAAAGCAGTTCCTGAATCATTTTGTGTGTGCCTACAGGATCCTGTACCTCCTCCCTGATGGATAGCAGTAATGCCCTGGGTGAGGGATGCCACCTTTTTCAGGCATTGCTCCTTGAAGATGTTCTGGATGCTACAGAGGTTAGTGCCCATGATGGAGCTGACTGAGTTCACATTTTTCTGCAGATTCTTTCAATCCTGTTGTGCAAACCTCCCAGCCCAAGCCCATACCAGCTGGTGATGCAGCCAGTTAGAATGCTCTCCACGGTACGTGGAGAAATTTGTGTGTGCCTCAGGTGGCAAACCAAATCTCCTCAAGCTCCTAATGAAATATAACCACCAGCATGCCTTCTTTGAAGTTGCACTTAAACGGACAAATAGGATTCATGCAGATGGGGAGACAGATGGAATGGACAGGGAGGGCCAAAGGACCTGTTTCTGTGCTGCACAATACTGAAGTCTGAACTGAAACAAAAGGAAAATAGTATCTTATAAGAATTCTAATACAAGTTTTGTTGGTATTTGGGCAGCAAATACAGTGTATCAATTTGGATACATATTTCCTTATAAATCTCTCATTCCTAAAATTGTTTGCCATTTTTTTCAAGAACTGGAAATATGAAGTTAGTTTACATTTCAGGCAATATTTATGCATTGCTATTTTCAAGCCATCACATTTCCACAATCAAACTAAGGAGAAATCAATAAATACACGTTTTGAATGTTATTTCTTGTAGGTCTGTCTTTTTATTAGTTGTTATCCACAATAGCCACTATTACAACTCATTCTAATAAAATCAATAAATGAAAATTAAAGCAAGGTTAGTGATAACAACAGCAAAATGGACCAAGCCAAATTCTGCTGTCTGATTTGAGTCTTACTGGAACTTTTTTTTTAAAGATTGCATGCTCTTTCCTGACACTGTAGTAATCGGTTATTACAATTAAGCCCTGCTAGCAGCAATATATCACAACGTAACATTTGCAGAGCATGCCTTTCTCATTAATGTACAGCACAAGCAATCTAATATTTCACTTCTTTAAGGCCATTTCACATCACCATGCACATCTGGGAACTGGGCGAGTGATGTCAGCTTCACAGGAAAATCAATACACTGTCACCCCAGTCAATGCCAGATGCCAGTCAAGAGATATTGGCATAGGAAAACTTGGTCCTCATAAAATTGTTATCCATCACCTCAGTTAAAAACATTGCTGAAAATGATTAAAATCATGACACATAAACCCTTTTTTAAAGCTACAAGGAGTGATAGCGCATTTCACAGGGTCTTGGAGATGTCATATAATTTCATCAACAGTGTACTGAAACATTGCTAAAATTTCCAGCACCTACATCCTCAGCAAAGCCTGCTTGTCAACTTAAATCTGAGTTTAAAACAAAAATACACTGCATAAAAAACAAATAAGCTATGGTGGCTATCAATATAAAGATGGTTATTTATTTTAAACAACCAGAAATGACATTTTGCAATTAGATTGAAAAAATGTATTGAAATAATTGAGAAATATATGCTGACGCAATTCCTCAGTGGTGGCAGATCAATCAGAAACGGATACACTCATCAAATGACAATTCAAAGAAAAATCATGCCAGATCTAACAATGGGTGATCAAAGGAATTTACCTTGCTTTTCCTTAATATCTCCATGTTGTTCCGAACAAGTCTGACACTGAGAAGCAAAAATACATGAACTATGGAGTTATTGGCATTTATTTACTTCAGCATTGACAATGAACCAAATTTAGAATACAATTCTCCCATGTTTTAGTCTTCTTATGCTTTCCACTGTCATTCTCCGATTCTCTCTGCCTGGTTCTTTGCTTACAACACAAATCCTATGTAGAACCATAGAACATTACAGCACAGAAACGGGTCTTTTGGCCCTTCTTGGCTGTGCCGAACCATTTTTCTGCCTAGTCCCACTGACCTGCACCTGGCCCATATCCCTCCATACACCTCTCATCCATGTACCTGTCCAAGTTTTTCTTAAATGTTAAAAGTGAGCCCGCATTTACCACTTCATCTGGCAGCTCATTCCACACTCCCACCACTCTCTGTGTGAAGAAGCCCCCCCCCCCCCAACACTGTTCCCTTTAAACTTTTCCCCCTTCACCCTTAACCCATGTCCTCTGGTATTTTTCTCCCCTAGCCTCAGTGGAAAAAGCCTGCTTTTTCTCAGTAACTTTTTCAGTTTTAATGTTACCTTTACACATATCATTCTAAAATGTTCTCGCTGCGCAAGCCTCTCTTGATTCTCCCACGTCTTCTGTTTCTATAAATCTTAAAACAGCTGGTCCATTTATCAATGCTTATCTTATTCATGCTCAGCCCTTCATTATGTCTACTGCACTTCGGTAATATCATACTTTCTGCATGTTCACTTCCAATTTTTAAGCTTTACATCTTTTATCTCTTCCCTCATTACCCATTAGTAACTGCAGTCTTCAATAGTTTCAGAAATTCTTCTATTTCTCTCTCCTGAGTTAGTGTCAGGACAACTGCCCCTCATGTCTGCTATTCTCATCACCAAAGATAATTAGCCTTACTGGGAGCTGCCACTTTTGGGCCAGGGGCTTGCTTCACCTTGTGACTTTTGACTTAAGTTTGTGGGCCAGGTAAGGACGAGACCTGGTAGTTCTGTCAGCATAATAATAATTGTCAACTAACATACAACTGCTCAGAATCTATCATATACTACGAGTATATAATCAGTAATCAGTGATGAAAGATTGCAGCATTAAAACATTGCTGTATAAAAAAATTGTAAAAAGAGCTCCCAACATACGCAAAACACCACGGTAAATGATTTAGCCACCATTCATTTGCTTATCTTCCAAATCACAAATCCTGACAAAATCACTTCCAACTTAATTCAAGTACCGGCACTTTGCCAGATAGCTAGGCCTCAGGCTTTAAAGCTACACACAAACTTTCTGCTATGGAGGAGAGAGAGACTGGAAAGCATAGGAGAGAACTCCAAGTTCAATAGCAGGAACAGTTAGCTTCTAATGGCTGAGGTTTATGCCTGCATCAATGTCCTCCGCACTGGGGGGTGGGGGTGTGCCAGTGTGGGAGAGGTGCTGGTGGGGCAGCCACAGAAGAACATAACAAGGGAACATTGCCTTTGAGGGCTGAAATGTCACTAACAACAAGGCAATGCTCAAAAAAGGCCTTCATTAAAGATATTGATTCTCTATTGCCACAATTACATAGATCTTCTTTATACTGGCACAAAATAAGAGATGCACGCGTACACTGAGTTGCCATCTACACATTAATATACTCACATATGTACACCATGACTATAATTTGATTTTAGGCCGCTGAAATAATCATTGACTGTGTGCTTAACCTCCTCATTTTAGAGGAAGATGGCTTGGAATTGGGGAGCAGATGCCTGTAAAGGAGGGGACTCTCACATGCCCGATACCTCACTGTTGGACAGACCCCTTCTCACGGCAGAGAGGTCACCAAAGCTTCGATTCCCTATGCACTGAAAAATAAATCATCTTCAGGAATCCATTCCATTTCAATGAATCAAATTTGTCAAAATGTGTGTTCGTCATTCTGAAGAATTGACTTGGTTATAGCTTATTGAAATAGAAGCATAGAAACGTAGAAAACCTACAGCACAATACAGGCCGTACCTCTCAAGTCTCTCCTTTGCAGATTGGCTACATTTGTGGAATCGAGAGGTAACACGAGCCCGTGGACTATTCCTCCTCATGAACAGAGAGGTGACACCAAGATGCAGAGCAATGCCCTTCTAATTACAGACACTTTTCCACTGCTGGTAAACTAGGCTAAGAGCTGTCTCTGGGAAGAAAATCGACAAATGAAATGACTGGACATCACATCAGCAACGGGTCTGAGGTTTAATCCAATAGCACTGTGGTGTGGGTCACAGCACTGTCCATCTAGACCCCTATGCACTTTAGCCATGCCTTACTGTCCATACAGCACTTCATCATTTCTCTTGCCTCAGCCAGCCACCCCAGGCAGTAATTACATACAGCTGGACCAGCAGTCAAAGTCTAGAAAGGGCACAACCAACAAGCAGGACTTCTGCAGCTAAAATGGAGCACTACATTGCATAGGTTTGAAAGAGAATTCTCTTTTAGTGAGGGTGCTGTAGGCAGAGATTTGTGCCAACCTCCCATCCCCCAACCCCATCTTCCACCCTAAAGCCATCCCCACTGCTACCATCCCCATCCCCAACCATCCTTGGAGTATTCTCAGTAGTTTTAGGCCCCTTACGTAAGAAAGGATATGCTGGTATTGAAAATATCCAGAGGAAGTTCGCAAGAATTTTCCTGGGAATGAACGGGGTAACATAGGAGGAGCATTTCATGGCTCTGGGCCTGTACTCACTTGAGCTTAGAAGAAAAAGGAGTGATCTCAATGAAACTCATCAAATATTGAAAGGTCTAGACAGTGGATGCAGAGAGGATGTTTGCTATAATTAGACAGTCTACGACCAGAGGTCAAAGGCTCAGAATAAAAGGATGTCCATTTAAGAACAGAGATAAGAAGGATTTTTTTTAAGCCAGAGAGGGGTGAAACTGTGGAATCCATTGCCACAGGTGAGAGTGGAGGCCAAGTCACTGGGTATATTTAAAAAGGAGGTTGAAAAGAATTTTATAGAAAGGGTGTGCAATGTCATGAGAATGGGGTTGAGAGGGATAATAAATCAGCCATGATGGATTGATGGAGTAGATTTGATAGGCTGATTGGCCTGATTCTGCTCCGATATCTCATGGCTTTAGGTATAGACAGTCAACTCAGCAAGGTCTCTGCATTAGGAACAGGTTAGTGTGTGTGACAGTATTTTAGTGGAGTGTTTGTGCAGCAGCTGGCTACATGGTGATCCAGTCCAATAGACAGCATTGTTATAAAGCCCTTCATGAGACATGGAGAGGGGCGGGTAGTGTTGAGGAAGTAGAGAAGCTACAGAAGGACTTAGACAGATTAGGAGAACAGGCAAAGTGGCAGATGGAATACAGTGTCAGGAAGTGTAGGTCATTTAGACTAAAATTCAAAAATCTGATGTGCAAAGGACTTGGGAGTCCTCTTGCATGATTCCCTAAAGGTTAATTTGCATGTGAGTCGATGGTGAGGAAGGCAAATGTGATGTTAGCATTCATTTTGAGAGGACTAGAATATAGAAGCATGGATGTAACATTGAGAGTTTATAAAGCACTGGTGAGACCAGTCTTGGAGTATCCTGAGCAGTTTTGGGCATCTTATCTAAGAAAGGATATGCTGACATTGGAGAGGGCAAAGGAGGTGCACGAAGATGATTCCAGGATTGAATGGGTTTTTATATGATGAAGGTTTAATGGCTCTAGACCTGTAAATACAGGAATTCAGAAGAATGAGGGGTGACTTCATTGAAACCCATCGAATGTTGAAAGCCTTGATAGAGTGGATGTGGAGGGTTGCTTCCTTTGGTGGGGGAATCTAAGACCAGAGGACACAGTCCCAGAATGAAGTGGTGTCCTTTTAGAATGGAAATGAAGAGGAATTTTTTTTGCCAGGAGCTGGTGAATCCATGGAATGTGTTGCAATAGGCAGCTGTGGAGGCCACGTCATTGGGTACATTTAAGGCAGAGGTTGATGGATTCTTCATTAGTCAGGGCTTGAAGGGATACAGGGAGAAGGCAGGAGACTGGGGCTGAAAGGGAAAATGGATCAGCCATGATGAAATTGTAGAGCAGACTTGATGGGCCAAATGGCCCAATTCTGCTCCTATATCTTATGGTCTTATAGTTCCTTGTGTTCCTCTATGCTTAATATTGATAGTAAAATGACGTGCAATATGCATGTCTCTGTTCAACACCTTCTACACAATAATTATCTTGTTTTCTGTAACAATCCAATATAATGTGTAAAGTTAATTAGTCTTGTTTAATTGCTTAACCCTTAGCAAATATTAACCCTGCATAGCCATGATTATTTTTACGTGCATTGTTCATAGCTGAGGAACAGGCACCTGGATCATATCAAACTTATTTCAGCAATTATTTTACAGTCATTAAACCTAAAATGACATCATTTGACATATTTCAGTAGAATTTAATAACTATTAAACTGATAATAAAGTTGTTAAATATATTCCTTAAAAGGTATTTCTTTTTCCTATTCTATAAAAACACTTTTTTCTCATAAACAGTGTATGTTAAAAATGCTTACTGTGCTTTCAGCTGCATCAGAAGGCAGCTGCATAGACAGTTTGGATTGAGACTATTTCTAGGAAAATTATCTGACATTTACATTGGAGTGATTCATAGAGCCAACACTCATCTTTATTTCATTCACATGAATTAGGTGAACTATCTCAGACTTAATATGCTTCAGTAACTACTTCAAATCATTTGAAAAGGGATCATAGACAAGAAATTCAATTGCATAATGCTGCTTTTTCTTCCCAGTAATACGCAATTGAAGATCACTTCTTTTAGATTCAGATGTGATATCAACCATTTCCAGATCCGTCTGCACCACTGGAAGTTTGAATGGCCACTTTCTAGTTCAAGTCACAGTCTGTGCTCAGAAATGGTCTGATTCTTTGGGCCACGCACTTTCTGGAATACCGTGGAGAAAATTAGATCAACTTGGTTTGGAAATGACCAATTTTTGGCATTCCACCACCAAACTAGTTTTCACACAGCTATGTACAATTTCACAACATAACTTCAACCACTGGAAATAAATCTTTGCTTATTCTTGATTCCTTGCCCCTCTAGCCACCCCCTCCCCTACTGTAACTATGTCACACATGACCTTCTGAGCACCAGGCCCAGGCCTCCAACACTCTAATCCTCCCAAACACCACTCCAGCTCAAGGCTTGGTCTCAACCACAGGACACCCTAACCTTTGCAACCCCTCAATCCTCAAAGTACCCAAGATTCCTCTTGATTGACCCCACTCTTATCCTGACCCTTTGATCCAACAATATCCAAGGCTTTTGATGGAAGCTCTGACCTTCAATAGCTGCTCCTCGAGCCAGTATGTGTTCCCTTTCACTTGATCCTAAGCCCCCAACACACAGCACAGACCTTTCCAGATTCCCGCGACTGCAGGTCTGGAACATGCCTAGGTATAGCCTGTGTTGAGTTTTATGGAAATTGTGTGGCAGACCAACCAAAGAGAGGTCAGAGTGAAAACAGAATGGAGAATTAAAGTGACAGGCAATTCTCAAGGGTAGTCTTGCACGCAGAAAGGAAATGTTCTATAAACCAATCGCCCATCTGTCATTCAAGTCTGTAAACAGGTAAGTAATTTAAAATCTATAATTCATTTGAAACAAAAACATACATTAGAATAGACCTGCAGGTTCTCAAATAACATTTTTGTGTGTAAAAATGCACAGAGAATTTTTCAGTGCAGATTAATCATTGTATGTATATTTTTCTCATTAATAAACAATGAAGACATTAATGCTTCAGGATTTTGCAGAGAGTTCATTATTTGCATCTAATCTTGTGTAGCTGACCAGTAATTTGACAGAGTATCATCCAGTTTTATAAACTTTCAGATGACTGGAAGACCAATTCTTCATCTTGTCACTTTTATTACGACAAGATTAGCATTCCACATACTATTCAGAAAATTCTTATTTTTGAACAATGCGTTTCATTTTTTCAGTGCTCTGTTTCTGTGTGGCACGATAAGGAAGATTAATTGCTTTGGTAATACACAAACATATTTCTCCAATTTCTAGAAAAATGACAGACTGTCAGTGCTGGAAATATATAGTATTTTGTAATGGTATGAATGATCTTACACAAAACACAGTGTTCATCAGTAGAAATATCAGCTACTTAGACTGTCACAACACTTTTTTTCCACTTGCACATTGTCTGTGATTTTTACATATCTCTAGGATCCAAAAAGCATCAGCATTTTTCTGTAAAATATCTACAAGGATATGTCTATCAGCTTTAATGATCATTCATTTTATACTTGCTACTGTTAACAGTGGACAGATTTAGCCTTATATAATGCCTACTACAGCCCCAAAATGCCCCAGAGCACTGCTGAACCAATTAAGAATTTTTTCTGAACTACAGTTGTGGTAAATTAGGGAACGCAAATGCCGATTGCTATATAGCAAGCTCCCACAAACATGCAGATAACCTGTTTTCTTTGATACCCTATGCTTAAGAATAGATGGGACCTCTAACCCTGTGACATCTACTCTGTAACGATCTGGAGGGCCAGCCATGATGGCTGAATTCTTATTCTTGGAGCAGAACTTGATCCTGAACGGCTATACTGATTGTTGTTTGCAATGAAAGGTTGCATATAACAATCGAAAGCTGCTTCTAAAACTTGAATTTTGCTCATTTGTTAGAGATGAATTCTCTGGCTGATTGATTATTTGGGCAACTTCTGAAATACTGCCTGACAAAGTGGGAACTTTTTAATTATTGAACTGTCTGACTGCTTGGGTACAGCTCTCTTGGGCAGATTTACAGACTAAATCATCTCAAACTGAATTTGAAAATAGGGCAGGATAGTGACTTGAGATTACATTTCACACCCCGATCTCAGACTGTATACTTCCATAGTCTCAGTGCCAAAAGCAATGCACTGTGGAATTTATGCAAACAGATGCATTGCCACTCAGTCCTCACCATCACACTTAAAAAAGAGCAAAGTGTGACTCAAAATGAGGATAATGAACGGAATAAACAAAAAGCAACAATATTACGCACAGTGCATTAGGCTGGAGAGCTGCAGAAACCTGTTGTGTAAGTGGCCCTGAGCACAGATTAATGTAATATATAATGTGGACTATGGATACATCAGGAGACAAAACACAAAATAAAGGAAATACTCTCCAAGTCAGGCAGCACCTATATGAAGAGAATCAAAGTAAACTGGCCTGGTCAACGATCTCTCCACACAACTAGGAAACATTAGGAGTCAGATACAGAAGGTGTGTGCAGGCTACTTGCCTTTTGATTGTTGGTGGGGTTGCAATGGTGCCAGAGAGGGAGGCCTGCGTGCCTGAGGAATGTTACCCAGGTTTTCTGAGAAATGGATATGGATATGATCTTAGACTATGGATTTCTTTTATGGACAATAGACAATAGGTGCAGAAGTAGACCATTCAGCCCTTCGAGCCTGCACCGCCATTTTGAGATCATGGCTGATCATCTACTATCAATACCCGGTTCCTGCCTTGTCCCCATATCCCTTGATTCCCCTATCCATAAGATACCTATCTAGCTCCTTCTTGAAAGCATCCAGAGAATTGGCCTCCACTGCCTTCTGAGGCAGTGCATTCCAGACCCCCACAACTCTCTGGGAGAAGGAGTTTTTCCTTAACTCTGTCCTAAATGACCTACCCCTTATTCTCAAACCATGCCCTCTGGTACTGGACTCTCCCAGCATCTGGAACATATTTCCTGCCTCTATCTTGTCCAATCCCTTAATAATCTTATATGTTTCAATCAGATCCCCTCTCAATCTCCTTAATTCCAGCGTGTACAAGCCTGGTCTCTCTAACCTCTCTGCGTAAGACAGTCCAGACATCCCAGGAATTAACCTTGTGAATCTACACTACACTTCCTCTACAGCCAGGATGTCCTTCCTTAACCCTGGAGACCAAAACTGTACACCAGGGCCCTGTACAAATGCAAGAGGATTTCCTTGCTCTTGTACTCAATTCCCTTTGTAATAAAGGCCAACATTCCATTAGCCTTCTTCACTGCCTGCTACACTTGCTCACTCACCTTCAGTGACTGGTGAACAAGGACTCCTAGATCTCTTTGCATTTCTCCCTTATCTAACTTTACACCATTCAGATAATAATCTGCCTTCCTGTTCTTACTCCCAAAGTGGATAACCTCACACTTATTCACATTAAACATCATCTGCCAAGTATCTGCCCACTCACCCAGCCTATCCAAGTCACCCGGAATTCTCCTAACATCCTCATCACATGTCACACTGCCACCCAGCTTAGTATCATCAGCAAATTTGCTGATGTTATTTTCAATGCCTTCATCCAAATCGTTGACGTAAATTGTAAACAGCTGTGGTTCCAATACCGAGCCCTGTGGCACCCCACTAGTCACCACCTGCCATTCCGAGAAACACCCATTTACCGCTACCCTTTGCTTTCTATCTGCCAACCAGTTTTCTATCCATGTCAATGTCTTCCACCCAATGCCATGAGCTTTGATTTTACCCACCAATCTCCTATGTGGGACCTTATCAACTGTCTTCTGAAAATCGAGGTACACTACATCCACTGGATCTCCCTTGTCTAACTTCCTGGTTACATCCTCGAAAAACTCCAACAGATTAGTCAAGCATGATTTACCCTTGGTAAATCCATGCTGGCTCGGCCCAATCCTATCACTGCTATCTAGATACGCCACTATTTCATCTTTAATAATGGACTCTAGCATCTTCCCCACTATTGATGTTAGGCTGACAGGTTGAAAGTTCTCTGTTTTCTCCCTCCCTCCTTTCTTAAAAAGTGGGATAACATTAGCCATTCTCCAATCCTCAGGAACTGATCTTGAATCTAAGGAACATTGGAAAATGATTACCAATGCATCCGCAATTTCCAGGGCCACCTCCTTTAGTACCCTAGGATGCAGACCATCTGGACCTGGGGATTTGTCAGCCTTCAGTCCCATCAGTTTACTCATCACCATTTCCTTCCTAATGTCAATCTGTTTCATTTCCTCTGTTACCCTATGTCCTTGGCCCATCCATACATCTGGGAGATTGCTTGTGTCTTCCTTAGTGAAGACAGATCTAAAGTACTTGTTAAATTCTTCTGCCATTTCTCTGTTTCCCATAACAATTTCACCCAATTCATTCTTCAAGGGCCCAACATTGTTCTTAACTATCTTCTTTCTCTTTACATACCTAAAAAAGCTTTTGCTATCCTCCTTTATATTCCTGGCTAGCTTGCGTTCGTACCTCGTTTTTTCTCCCCGTATTGCCTTTTTAGTTAAGTTCTGATGTTCCTTAAAAACTTCCCAATCATCTGTCCTCCCACTCACCTTAGCTCTGTCATACTTCCTTTTTTTTAATGCTATGCAATCTCTGACTTCCTTTGTCATCCACTGTGGCCCCTTTCCTCCCTTTGAATCCTTCCTTCTTCCTTTTCAGTCTTATAGTTTTTTTATATTCTGTGTTTTTCGCCCAAACTTTCTTCTTTTTTTTTTGTGCAGGGGAAGGGGATTTTAGGGTCAATGCTCCTGTTCCGTTTATAGTTCTTTTTTTTGTGCGGGGGAGGGGGATTTGAGGGTAGATGATCGTGATGCCATTCTTTTCTTTCTTGGTTTCATGGCTATCTGGAGAAGAAGTTGTTCAGAGTTATGTATAGTTTGATAATAAAAGAACCTTTGAATGCTTTCACCTGAAGCCAGATTCTCTTAGTTCATGACACCCCTCCCTTCCTGTGCAACTTCTGATAAAGGGGCAGTGACCTGAAATATTAACTCAGTTTCTGGTCTGGGAGTTGCTGCCAGGTTGAGTCAGTTGTGAAGAAGGCGACTGCAATGTTGGCATTCATTTCCAGAGGTATAGAATATAAGAGCAGGGATGTGATGTTGAGGCTCTATAAGACACTTGTGAGACCACACTTGGAGTATTGTGTGCAGTTTTGGGCTCCATATTTTAGAAAGGATATACTGACAGTGGAGAGGCTTCAGAGAAGAATCACAAGAAAGATTCCAGGAACGAAAGGGTTACCGTATGAGGAACGTCTGGCAGCTCTTGAGTTGTATTCCCTGGAGTTCGGAAGAATGGGGCGGGGGGGGGGGGGGGGGGGGAGATCTCATAGAAACATTTCGAATGTTAAAAGGCCTGATCAGATTAGATATGGTAAAGTTACTTCCCATGGTATGAGATTCTGGGACAAGAGGGCATGACTTCAGGATTGAAGACATTCCATTTAGAACTGAGATGCGGAGAAATTACTTTAGTCAGAGGGTGGTAAATCTGTGGAATTTGTTGCCACGAGCAGCTGTGGAGGCCAAGTCAATGGGTGTACTTAAGGCAGAGATAGATAGGTTCCTGATTAGCCAGGGCATCAAAGGGTATGGGAAGAAGGCAGGGGAGTGGGAATGACTGGAAGAATTGGATCAGCCCATGATTGAATGGCAGAGCAGACTTGATGAGCCAAATGGCCTACTTCTGCTCCTATACCCAATGGTCTTATGGTCTAACCCACTGAGTATTTCCTGTATCTGTGGTTGTCTTTTGATTTTTTTCACACAAAGAGATGAACAGAGTTAAACTATCATTTGAAATAAAAGGGTGAAATCATGGAAATCTAAAACGGAGAAATTATTGAAACCACTCAGTGGGTCAAGCAAAGTCCATATGAGCAAAACAGGACAATGATTTAGGTTATGGAGTTTGTACATTTTCTCCAAGACCGCACAAGCTTCCCACGGGTGCTCCGGTTTCCTCCCACAGTCCAAAAACGTACCAGTTGGCAAGTGAATTGGTCATTGTAAATTGTGCTGAACAGGCTGGGGTTCAATTGGCCATTTCTGGGTAGCATGGTCTGAAGGGATGAATAATTTTTTTTAAACTAACTAAATAAATTTGTTAAGGAAACAATTAATTCAAAAAATGGTAATCGGACTACGAAGAGGAAAAATGTACTAAGGTTAGGGGCCTGAATAGCACGGAAACAAACACTGTTCTGCATCTTCAATGAATGAAAGGCATTGTTCAGATCCATGCAAGTTTTTATAGCTACATCTCTGAACGGTTTGGGAACATGTTCAGATTCAGCTGAAAGAGAGTATGGGTGGAGGGGGAGGGAGAGTACGGGTGGAGGGAGGAGGGAGAGTACGGGTGGAGGGGGGAGGGAGGAACTGGAAGTCCTCAGCCCATTCTGCCAATGGATGGAGGTGCATTGGGTTAGATTTCCACGGTGAAGATAAGCTGACTGGAAACACGAATTTAAAAACTATCAGAACAGTGGAGAGCAGTAGAGTTGTCAGAAGAGGTGAGTGAAGAGAAAGAATGGAGTCAAGGTAGGGAGATCAGTTCTGTGGGACAGAGTAGGCTGAAACAGTAGGCCTACCAGCACCTTGGGGAGGAGGTTAATGTGCACTGTGCAAGGTTGGGGCACTAATGTAGATGGAGGTCATAATTATTTGACCTACTAGACAAATCAATCACTGTTATATAAAGTTGCCACATAACCAGAACACAGTAAGGCTTCAGAGACATCAATAGTGCTCTCAGATTCATCTTACAGTAAGAACAAAACAGAATGCAGACTTCAAATTAAATGTAATGGCTTCAAGTGGAAGTTATTCTATGTCACATAAGTACGCCCTTGGAATGTCTTGGTTTGAATTCAGAAAGCCACTTGAAATACATGGGCTAGTTACAATTTTGCTTGAGTTAAACAGAAAATCAGTACAGCGGTGTGATTAAAGGATAAGAACTGGAGAGATTTTAAACCTCAGTTTTTTCTTAAGAGTAGTGTTGGAACACTGCAAATCTTGAAAAGCATTAAACGTTGAAGAAATGTTTTAGTGGTGAAAAGGCAGCTGTATCTCTGGGGCTGTGAGAAGCACGTAGAGTGACTGTGGCGATGAAAGAGTGAATTGGAATTCCTTTGGAATGCTGAAAGGGGAGAAGATAACAATATTTCCCAGGTGTGTACAGTGTCTTGGGAAAGTATTTAGCCCATTTTCACATTTTACCGTTTCATTTTCTAAATTTAAATATATTGAAGGAGGGTTTTTGAGCTAATCTACAAACCATTGTGCATCATGTCAAATCAAAATAAGAATTACAAAACCTTTCATCAATTTACTAAAAGTTAAAAACTAACATTGTGAGGCTGAGAAGGTACTCAATCCCTTTGTAATTACTATGCTAACTTTCCTCAGTAGCAATATATTACCTGAACAACTCACCCAACGCGTTGATGTAGAAAATTGGATGATCATGTATTTTCAATTACTTTATAAGAACGCAGTAAATGCCCCTTCTCTCTGTAAGGTCCAGCAGTCTGGTAGATTTTGAACAGACCAAACCAAAATAAGGATACGAGTACATTTGAGATAAGTCAGCGATGCACAAATCTGGGGAAGGCCACAAAATCATTTCAAAGGCACTGAACACATGTCAGAGCTCAGTGCAGCCCATTGTGAAAAGGAGGAAAAATATAAAACCACAGCTACACTACCTAGGTCAGGCCGCCCCTCTAAACTTAACTTCTGGAGCAGAATGGCACTTGTAAGAGAAGCTTCTGTTCATCAACAGTCCCTCTGACTGAGCTGCGGAAGTCGGTGGCTGCAACTGGAGATGGAGTCACTGGGTCCACCATCTCTAACGCTTTGCCCATAAAGACTTCTGCAAAGCGACATTTAGAAGATACTGTAAAAATGTAGAAGAAAGTCTCGTGGTCAGATGAGAGTAAAGTGGAACGTTTTGGCCTCAGCACAAAGTGGTACGAGTGGCATAAGTCTAATACTACGCATCAGCCAGCTAACACCACCCCTACTGTATAGTGCAGGTAGCATCATGCTTTGGGAATGCTTTTCAGCAGCAGGGACTGGAAATCTGGTCAGGATTGATGGGGCGATACACACTGCTAAATACAGGAAGCTCCTGGATAACCAGCTGCAAGCTTCTGCCGTATAGTATAAACTGGGCAGGAAGTTTGTATTTCAGCAAAACATCAACCCAAAACACACTATCAGAGCAACCTTGAAGTCGCTTCAAATGAAGAAAATTGAAGTTCTTGAGTGGCCCAGTCATAGTCCTGACCTTAACTTGATCGAACATCTCTGGCAAGACCTCAAGATTAACGTCCACCACAGGTCCTCAACTAGCCTGGTATAGCTTGACCAATTTTGCAAGGAGGAATAAGCAAAGAGACTCGTTGAACAAGACTACTGACTGTAATAGCTGTGAAAGATGGTTTAATTCAGTGCTGAGCAAAGGCGGCTAAACACTTTGAACTGCTGACATTTCAGTTTTTGAATTTTTAGTCTTTCATGCTTTGCAAGTTTCTCAGATACTTGGGCTCCACTGTGAAAAAGCAGCATGTGATTCACAAATGAAAATTCTCAGCTAAATTGATCGAAGTCTCCGACTGCAATACTCATTTATGTGAACAATGGCTTGGGGGGGTGGGCTGTATAGTTTTTCAAGACTATAGTGGCAAAAATCGAAAGGGATGATGTACTGAGTGTGGTGGTGCACAAGGTTAGGAAGGGATTTTTTTTACCAACCGCAGAACTGACAAGATTCTCACTCCTGCATTTCTTTTCCCGTTCCCCAATCCTCCCACAAAGAATGAGGACAGGGTTCCTCTGGCTCTCACTTTCCAACCCCATGTGCCAACACATTGAATGGATCATCCCTGGTAATTTAAACCACTGTCAAGGAAATACACACCTGACAAATACTGCCTTCCTCTCCCCTTTCAACATCCAAAAGGGAATATTACATCACTCCTTCATCTCCACTAACACTCACTCTCCTTCTCACAGCCTGCCCATGCAGTCCCAGACACACAACATCTGCTCTTTCACCATTTCCCTTCACACTATCCAAGGATCTAAACACTCCTAGGTGAAGACTGGCTTACTCGGCTTGAAGCTTTTATTTCTAATTTAGAGTAATGGATTGATATCCATGAAGTAGATTCTATTTTTGAGAAACAAAATATACATTGGGCAACTGCTTTGTGGAATACGGTTTAGTCCAGAAGGATGAAACCAAACTTCCAGCCACCTGTCACTTTAATTCACCCTACCACTCCCATCTCCGTATCTCTGCCCTCTTGCATTATTGCAAAGAAGCCCAGCATAAGCTTGTCGCCATGACCTCGGGACTCAACAACAAATTCATCACCTTCAGATAGCCAGCCTTTTCAATTTGTAATAAAGCGAACAAATCCTGTTCAAAAGGTCATCAATATGTAAAGTTAGTTCAGTTTTATTCTCTCCAGAGATAAGTTATTTCCAGCACTCTGGTTTACAGAGGGAAATCTTTCTCTTTGTCTTCTCCACTCCTCCCCTTCGCTGCTATTTTAAACATGCTTGTTTTCTAAACTTGCCCAGTTCAAAATAAAGGTCTTCAACCTGAAATGTTGATCTCTCTCCACAGATGCCGCTTGACTTGCAGAGTACTTCCAGCCTCTTTTGTTTTATTATCGGAGTTGAAAGATCAGGCGTTCAAATCCACTGGAGACAAGGTTCAAACATAGCATCCTTTCTTTTTTTTTGTCCATACAGAATTAAATCTTGCTGATTTTAGCAAAACAGGAAGTTGAAACCTATTGACACACTCCAGACTAGAGTGCTGGAAAGATTGAAATATCTACTGAAGTGTGAAAACTGAGAAATTTTGACGATTGCAGAACTGGAGAAAGTAAGTGCTATGAGATGGCGTCTAATATAGTGACTGTATTGCAAAATGCATTTCATTATTCATCAAGAAATTTAAAATCTCTAAAATTTGTGAAAGGCAGTAGGTTAATCAAAGTTTCTCATATTCAATCAAAATAGCAGGAGGTATACTGCCATTTCAACAATGCATCAGCCATAGTAAACCTCACATGGGTCAACATCGAGTCAGAATCAGGTTTAACATCACTAGTATATGTCGTGAAATTTGTTAATGTTGCAGCAGCAGTACAATGAAATACATGATAAAAAATATAGAGAAAAACAGAGTTACATTAAGTACATACATATATAGTTAAATTTCAGATTCAGATTCAGATTCGGTTTATTGTCATTTAGAAACCACAAATGCAATGCAGTTAAAAAATGATAAATAGTGCAAAACAACAGAAATTTTAAATAGTGAGGTTGTGTTCTTGGGTTCAATGTCCACTTAGAAACCGGAAGGTAGAGGGGAAGAAGCTGTTCCCGTATCGCTGAGTGCGTGCCTTCAGGCTCCTGTA